>NW_020799116.1:7872251-7891853 GCF_003259725.1 Athene cunicularia
TCCGGGAACTTCCATCCCCGGCCCCGCTGGAGGGGCCGCTCAGGCTCGGGGGTGGCAACCCGCACCGCCCGTCGGTTTTACCCCATTGCTGCTCGGACAAGCGCCGCAGGCACCAACTCTCCCCCCGTTTCCAGGCTGGAGATGGGGTGCAGCCGCCCGTGACAGGGGAACCCGCGGGAGGAGAAGGGGCCGACGGCGGGTGCCGCAGCAGCGCCGAGCCCCGCTACCGACACGGCTGACCCCGAAAGCGGTTCTGCTTGAAGAAAGGAAATTAGCCTGAATTTCACGTTATCTTTAATCCCATTACTGCGGCGCCTTTATAAATAAACCAGCCTCTTGTACCTAAATACCCATGACACCACAAGATTGGAACTGGCATTCGTAACTCTAAACTCAAACTACGTTTGATAAATTCCAACTTCATCAGTATCTTCCTTTCATAGCACTAGGTTCATACGCAGCCAGCCACCACCAAACTATTTTAAGTCTTTTCTGAAAGAGAACCAGAACACCCTCTTAGCACAAAATTTTATTTTACCCTGACCCATGCTTTTTACAGTTTATACACATTTTACAACTAGAAAACAAAGTTCCAATTTCACCATACGATAAACCATTTTGTTTCATATTCAGGATCAAAATAGCCCTTATTAAAACATACGTACATAAATTGCAACAAATTTATTGCAGGACAAAAAAAATTAATGGAACTAACCCCCTCTCTCATGTACAGATACCTGGGATTTTGAACATCATCTCCTCTGGTCATACAGGATTCAACACCGTGCCGAGAGGCGAGGTCCAGCCCAGTCTGCACCTTGCCCAAATCCACCTTCCACAGAGCTGGAACTGGAAAACAGCTTGCTGTGAGTAAGCCTTTAAAGAGCATCTCTCCATACTTGCATATGCAGAGAAAATGAGGTATAAATTAGTTGTTTTCAGAAGGAATATTCTAAAATAATAAAGTTAAACAGAAGTGGGCATTCTGACCTAACTCCTTCCATTTTCCACGTTACTTTTCTAGGCAATGTCAGCAACAGCAATGAACTTAAGGTGTCCGAGCAGACATAAATGTTTCTTCACAAACAAGCATGTAAGATTTATATCGGAGATTACCAAACCAAACTTTAAAGTCTACGTTACCTTCCAACAGCCACTTTGTTTTCTAAGGCTTTAATAATTAAGACACAGTAGGCCATCTGTTTCTTATGTGATAATAAAGGTTGCACTGAACAGGAATAAAGAATCCAAAAATAGTCAATACAAGTATCTACACCTACTTTTGTAAAATTTAAAAATCTAATACTCTGACAAATGCTTTTATATCTAAAACAGTTAATGCTGACTGCATGTTAAAATTTCCCATTTACCTAACCTCTTCCTGAAAACCCAACAGTCCAAGACGTACTCAAAACTGCACCTGTGTCAGCCCTTGAGGAGTATCGACTCACACATTAATGCAGGAAGTGTTACCTTCAAAAGCACTAGCAGCAATAGGTCCACATAAAAGTTCAAAGGATTTTTTTTTTTAAATGGAGTGCTGTGTTTGTCTACCAAGACCGTAAAAAAAAATGGTGAAAATCAGCAATGTATTGATTTGCTGCAGTAGATAAAAGCTGAATATAAATTCTAATCTTTGATCATCACAAAGAGTTGCTTTCTTCTTTTTAGAAAAGGCTGAACTGCTAACATTGGCACATCATAATTCTAACACAGCAAAACAGTAAGTTCCAACAAGTGTTTTTATAGGGGGTGTGATTTTGGGGTTATTTTGTGAGAGGGTTAGGGGGGCGGGTGTTGATTGGGTTTTTTTGAAACTTAGAGCAACCAACCATGCTTCATGAAGGCAAAAAGTTAAATTCTAAAGTATTTTTAGAAGAAAAATGGTTTCACCGTGGTTTCCAAAAATGAAACTAAGACAGTAAGAGGGTAGTTATTTCCCACCTCCCCATAAAAAAAAAGTCTTTTATCTTATTAAAACAGTTAAAGATTCTATGACAGATGGCGAGTTAAGACAAAGTTTAGTGTTCTTGCTCTATGGCTTTATTGAAATCCTCATAATAACTGCCTGAATCTCAAACTGAACTAGGCTCTTCCAAACATACCCTTGCCTGTGTAACTTCAGTGACCAACTGCTCTCCCACTGAGGAATAAATCCCTAACGCCTGTAGGAAAGTCTTATTACTGAAAGGCTTTTCTCCATAAGCAATTTCTCATCATTCCCAGGCTTTGCCTCTCTCAGGCCACTGAATACACAAGCAGGAACAGAGTTTTCTAACACAAATTACAACGCACAGAGGAGAAAAAAACCTCTCACAACAGAGGCAACAGTATGATAAGCAAAGAATTTCAACTGCCGAGTATTTCACACGAGTACCTATTATGGCTACAGTTGAGATGTCACAAAATATTTGCTCTCTGGAATGCAGAGGAAGACGCAAGCTTCTTCCCCCAATTCTCAGCATTCCCAAGGGTCCGATACAAACATTTCCTCTGACATGACCGAAAATGCAGCTAAACTTCATGCCACATAGATGCTATTTGACCAATACCTTGCTTAAAGAATGGCATGAGAAATACTTTGCAGCCACTAGAGACTTGCTTGAAACCTATATTAAGTCACAGTACAAGTTTGCAAAAAAGTCAACCTTGCTACTTATATACAAGGAATCATGAGAGCAGCAGCAATTAAAAAAAAAAAAAAGAAAAAGAAAAATCACTTTTCTGCATTCTTCTGTTCGAACTACTGTTAAAAATCAGCATTCAAATCTAGAATATGAAATAATTCAGATTTCTGGTGTTAGAAGTTGAACACATTTAAAATTACAAGCAGAGCCACTGTCTCTAGACAGCTCCTGAGACAACACAAGCAACAGACAAGATGAAGCTGTAATTTATAGTCTCATGAGTCTCACACTCTGCTTAGATGTCTTAGTGTAGTCAGACTAATCTTATTTGTCTAAGAATAGAGAATTATCATCCTAACATGTGCAGATGTTAGAGTACAAATACAAGATTTTCCTGTCATAAAAATTATGCTCCAGATAGCAAGCCACTGGTATTCTGTTATTAAAAATTTACTAATGAGATTTTAGAAAAAAATCCTATTAACAACTCTTAAAAAAGACTTCCAATGTTTTTTTTCATAGATATACAGAGTTTATGAATCCAGGGCTACTTTAGTAAAACTCATGCCTTCCAGCGCTGGTCTCACAAGGTAACAATCACCATTTCTGCTTCTGTTTACAAGTAAAATGGTCCACTATTTAGCAAAAACTTAAATAAAGGGACAACTGAGAAAAAAAATTTAAATATTGCACAAATAATTTAACTGCAGACAGTACGAGACACTTAAAGCCTTGATTTTTTTTGTCAGCATATGAACTCTATTATATAGTCACGCTTTCTATAATACAGTGAGGTTTTTTTACAAGACACTTAAATTCAGCATTTACATAAACCATTATCTTTACAATCTGTTATCATATAACTTTAAGAGCTCCAGCAGGAATTAATTTTGTCTTTGTTTTAAAAGTTCATCTATCTGAGTCTTGTACATGTTTTTCACATCTTCAAGATCCAGTCGGAGTTCTTCGGCTTCTTCTGCTTTCTCTCCATACATCTGAAGAATTGTATTATATCTTTGATCCAAATCCTGAAAGGACATGGAGTTTGTTATCCAACTGTTTTTCAACTTAAAAAATGCTGCTGCTAGGATATTGTTTTGTGTACTAGGGAAAATAAGGCAGCATTATTTTATCAAAGGGTAACTACTTTACAATGAAGCACATAGTGAACTCTTCAAAAATACTTTATGCTTTGACTCTCTAAGTATGGCTAGAATTATACTCCAGATATAAAATGAAGATATTCCAAAGACAAAGATCCTTGACTACAAAGAATTTGTGCTGGCTTCAGAGGATATACTGAAGCACCTTGAAGTTCAACTGCTATAAGCATTAAAAAACATTTACCAAACTGCACCAAGTTTAATACAGGAATCACCAGTTTGTGAAATGTTTCACCAGGAAATGTAACATTCTGCATTTAAAGAACAATGATAATTTCCAAAATCCGTCCAAAAACTATTTCCAATATTTCGAGTTCTTACACATTCAGAGGATTAAAGTAATTGTCCTATTACCTTTATCAGTACTGCACACTCATTCAACTTCTGCAACAAACTCTCCTAAATCCTCACTATTTATCAAAACACTCCTTTCCTATAAAAAGACTACTTCCAGACAAGTGTCTTAAATGAGAGAAACAAAAAAATGTTCTCTCCCTGATTTAGCACGCAATCTTATGCACGGTGCGTATTCCTAATGAGTGGATTTTGAAGTGACCACGTAGTCATGGAGTAGGCATTTTCATATTCTACTATATGAAAGACAACACCCCAGGACTCTTCAGTCATTTATGATTAGGGACAGATTTCAATCCAGTCCTAAATTCATAGGGGTATTCCTAAAAAAAACACAAACCCATGAATTTTACTTCAGAAAGACACTTACCTTTAACTGTGCACGTAATTTTGGTATTTCCTTCACTTTTTCTTCAAGTTCATCATTTTGATTTGTTAATTTCACCAGTTCTTCTGCCATTATTGATCGAGTTTTCTCAAGGCTTCCAATTTCAAGCTAAGGTAAACACTTAATGATTAGAATGAAAGAATTTACCATATTTATAAAACACTGCATCAAAATATTTTGATAAAGTAATTAAGGCTTTTTCTTAAGCCAGACTATGAAACAGCACACCCTGGAAGCACTCTCATTTTCTCTTCAAATCTGATCAATCATGTGTTTTTCTTCTTTTTCAGATAGACAAGTTCAGTTTCCTGGATAGGTCCTTACCAAAACAAAAAAGGAAGGAACAAATCCTTCTCTTGCTCTTCCCTACACATACCTCTCCAGTGACCATCCTGGTTAATAGAACAGTCATTAAGGAAAGATAGAAGAGTGAATGCACTCCACTGTGAGGAGAGGGACCAAGCTTTCTGAATTTAAAATTGATTGCGTATATTTTATCTTGAATATAAACTTAGAATAGATATTGAGAGCATTAGCATTTACACTTATAAATGCTATGTTTGGTTAAGATTAACTACAGTACCTGTAGATGTGAAATCTCTCCTTCTCTTAGTTTTAGCTGTGACTGAAGGTTTTCAATTATACTTGAACCTGATCCCATCCTTATAGCATCGTAAAGATTGCTCCCACCAGTAGTTATTGGCCCAAATGAGTGATCGTGAGGATCATCCTATAAACAAAAGGTTAGAGAAGTATAAAATTAAACAAAGATGTGCACCCTTTGGAATCTTCCTTCTCTCAAAGTATTATTTCATTTCAGATTTAAAATTATACTGCCACTAGACAAGCATTTCAATGCTTAAAGTTTGGTTATAAACAAAAGCTTAAGGTGAATAGATGCAATTTAAGATAGCTCCTTACTGGCAAGTTCTCGTGTCACCTATACAACTGTCATTTAACTTGGACACCAATAGCCATATCCACAGGAAAGCAGCAGACTCCACACAGACCACACCAGTCAATGACACCGCTTAGGGGACAGGGTTGTGCCCCAAACCAAGACTGCTAGCAAAAATAAACCAATTTGACTCCTACTAGTGTTATTCAATTCTTCTACATGAACTCAGCACCTGTACATGTAGATATCACTCTGCAATAGAAGATGTAGTTTCACACTGTCTTTCTACAGTTACAGACATCTTATCTGAAGCCTGCTTACATTTTTACATAGGAATTACCTTGTCTAAGGCCAACATACTCTACCAAGAGTTATTTTCTACATTAATAATATTTTTTTTAAGAAAGCAGCAAGCAGCCTGTCAAAAAAAGCCTATGTAACTAATATGTGATACCTGTGAGAGGAAAGATGTCTGAAGACCTGCCATGTCCACTCCACTTATGGAACTAGAGCGTGACATAGTTGGAGTACTCGAAACAGTTTCAACCGTAAATGACTTCCGATCCTTAAAAAAAAAAAACCACACCCACATACATCACCAGTTAGATAAAGAAAAAACTTTACAAGATGGTCAAAGACAGATTCCATAAAGAACAGACTGCCCTTTTCCATCAACAATTACAGAAGTGTGACAGATAATCTTTCCCCTTCCCCCTCCCTAAAACATATGAAAGTTCAACAATGAAAAATTACTGTGCTACTAACACTTCTAGCCTACATTCAAATCCACAGACTTTTCAGGAAACAAAGACAGAAGTTGCAAATTACACTAAAAGAACTTCAGGTAGCCAAGGAAGATTGAGAGGCAGTTTTGTATGCCTAAATTTATCTCATGAAGAATATCTTCAACTCAGAAACATGTCTCTTTTTAGAATGCATGTTAGTACACTTAATTTAAAAAGTATTAATTCAATTCTGAGATTTCTCACATGCTAATGCCTTACTGACATACCTTCCAAACTAACCTCTTTTTACCAGCACCATCTGAAAGTATGCTAGCCTCTGAAGAATAAAGCACTTGGATTTTAGAACTGGAGATGGTAAGAAAGCAGTAATAGAAACAGTTTCACTTGAGTATCAGCTGCTAATCAGCCTTAACGAAGTTACTGGCTATTGAGGACTGTTCTGTGACTTAGGCTTAAGCTGGACATTACGCACAGTCATCTGAAACGCAAAGCAGGAATTCAGACTACTAGCATTGCTTCCACTAAGCAAAGAAAATAAGTATCTTCAGAAGAAAAAGAATCCAAGAGCATCCAAAAAAAACATCAAACCAATCATCTCCATTTTATCTCTTCTCAGGTTATATAAACTACTGTTCAAGATTCATTTCAGTGAGTATCACACAAGCACTCGCTTCACTAGAAATAAAAAGCAGTCACAACAAAGAAAAAGCTAAGTCCCTAATGCCCAAGCTGACAAGTACATACTGTACTGCTCTAAGTCCACTTTATTGCTTATGACAATTTCAGGTTCTAGATACCTACTAAAATAATGATAGTATCAGTAAAATTGAACAGAAATGTTAGGTTTTGGTACCTTCTCCTTTGCTGCTTCTTGCACAAAAATTGCCTTCTTTCTTTCCTGTTCAACTTTCATCTTCTCCATTTCTAACTGAGTAGCTAGCAGCGTCTACAAAAATAAATACAGGTTGTTAACTCCTGCTAGCTCAGAAAGCAATGATAGCATAGCTTAAAGCTGAAGTAAGCAATACCTTCTCTTTCTTCGCATCTTCCAACGTTTTTGCATACTCATCTTTGAGTCCTTCTAGTTCAACCTCATACCTACATTGAGAAAAGAAAAGGTACAGCAAGTGAGTAAATAAGTATTCCGTGTTTACTTAAGATTCACATACTTTTAAAACAAACATAGCTTCAAGGCTTTAAAACATTATGAAAGTAATATACTTCAGATAATCTTTAGCATGAAACAAAATACCCTTAACAAGCTGGGCAGCTTTATCAATAGCTGTCATTCTGCACAGTCATATCACCCAACAGAACCAAGTCTTCCACATTGCAAAGAGATCTGCTGCACAGGGTTACCTAAAAGGCAGTTTACTCCATTTCTCTACAGTTTTAAAGAGACACTGTTAACCAATAATGCAACTCACCTACTGTTTTCATTTTCCATCTTCTTCAGCCTGCTTCTCTCCACTTCCAGCTGAGCCTGAAGGCGTGTATTTTCTTGCCTTAAAAGACTATTCTGAGATTCAGTAGAAGACATCTGAATTTTATTAGAAAGAAGTTCTTCTGTAGCAGCTCGTTCTCTCTCAGCAGCTGCTGCTAGAAGAGTTTGAGACTCACCTAATATTAAGAAAAACATTGAATTTAACTTTTTTGAGCAAACACCTGTAACATGGGCCAATTATTTAAGCATCAAAATGGAATTTCAATTTTTTTAGAGTAAATTAATTTTTCTTTTTAAAGAAAACCCAAACATTACCAAAACAACCCCAGAACTGTTTTCTGCTGTAAAACAAACTAAACATTTGTCACCATACAGTTAGGGAAATAAAGCAATGCAGAACAAGACTTCATACTCTTTCAGAATGCAATATACAACTACAGAGTACCTCCAGAAAAATGGTAATTTCTCTGGGTCCACCTTTGGGCATTCTATGCATTTTTCATTTAAAATACTAGATTACTACTGTATCAACAAATCTATTTCTCATTACCTATGCAGTTAGGTAAGTAAATGATTCAAAACTTTACAATACAGAATCTAAGCACCAAGCTTGACAACTGAAAATGCTGAGGTATTTCCAGGGTCTCAATGTCCATCCTTCCTTTAGATACTGTAAGGACATGTACACCTTAACACCTCTATCTTACAATCTTAAATTCACACACTGTGTTTTAAAGAGAATCAGTGAATTACCCGTCCAAGAACCTTGGCAGAATACCCCAACACACCATTTCCTTACAGATAAGCATTTTGTGCTCATCCCTCCTGACCCACCATCCACGCTCTGGGTAAGTGTCAAGCCTTTTCATTTACCTTCAGCCATCTCCCATCCTCATCAAGAGCCTCACTGTTCAGTAAAAGCTAAAAACCTCTTACCAAGTCTGTCAGAAAGATTCTTTTCCAATTTTTCCCATGCAGAGGTTTGTGCTCCCAGCGTGGCTTGCAGATTTTCTATCTGCCGGAGAAGTGGCCGTGTAGCAGATGTAACACTTTGACTTAGTTCTTGGTTCCGGCTCTCTGCTTCTTGAAGTCTCTGAAATCACAAATTAAATATAATTAAGCTTTAAAATCATATGATAGATTAAAAGATCAATACAGAATTCAGCTACACACGTAGCAGTTGCTTTACATTCTAGAACTCTTATGTTCAGACTCACAGTAAAGCCTGAAATTCCAAGACAGAAGCCTAACATTTTTAGATACATGAATGAGCAACAGCCCAGAAATTTACATTTCAAGAGCCCTCTGGACATCACTTGAAACATTTTGGCAACAATCTATCTTCTGGACCTTAAGAACAGGAAAAATATTAAACAGTAGCTAAAGAGTCATTTAAAACAAATTTGCTAGCAATTTTAGAAGATTATTATAATCCTAATGGTTGTACTTCATTTTATGCTAAAAAGGATAGCATTACATTTAAAAGGAATCACAAAAATTCTAATTTTGTTTTCAATATGTGATTAAAACCCCATTTCCTTCAATATTTTTACTGTTGTTCTACACAGGACAAATACTGCAGGTAACCAGGAAAACAATGCCTCTTTTTCAGGCTATTAATGTCACAGTAGTATTTCATTTTCAGCCGCCCTCCTTGCAGACACAATTTGGCATCATCTGTTTGGTATAGCACCTGTTGTAGTTCACCGATTTCCTGGCGTAAATAATCTTCTTTTCTTGCTGCCTGCTGTTCTGCACGTTGCAGCGCTAGCCTCAGGTCTGCCACCTAAATAAACAAGATGTCATCACTAGTTTCTTGCCAAAATTAATAGCGTCACCTATTCATTGCTACAGTCCTATACCATTGTTAAACACTGTCCAGCAGAGTATGCCCGTTTTCAAGTTAAAGGCTTAAGTTCTGCATTCACACAAATAGTTACTTATTTATCTATCACTAAAAACTTTGTCCAACTAAATTTCTTGAATTTTACATCATGGTAAGAGCACTACAAACTTAACAGAGCCTGTCAAAGTCCCTTGATTTAGACATGTAAAATTAGAAGTATTTTTTAACAAAACTAAAATTTTAAAGCTTAGCACAACTACCACTAAAGACCGAAAAAGTTCACAGGAAAGAAATACACTGGGTATCTGCTAAGTACACAAAAATGAGTTCCACCTTATATTGCATCTGGTTCATTACGTCAGATGCACACACCATCTGAGTACATTCACTTGTTCAATGAAAAATTTTATTCACTGCATTTAAGACCCACCTGAATTGCCAAAGCTTCTTGTTGCTGTCGTGCCTCATCCTGGGCCTTCTCCAGAGCTAACCCAAGCTCTTCCTTTGCCTTCATTTCCCGACTTAGGGCTGCTTCTTGTGCCTCACTGTCCTTTGTAGCGTTAGCTTTATGAAGATCTGCGAGTTCCCTGGGGAAGAAAGAAAAAAAAAAAACCAAAACAAAACAGCAATGCTTTTTACAGTTTATACAATGCCAACAGTGACTTTGCAAATAACTTTGTCATATATTAACATTTCACAAGCCCTGCACAAGAAATAGACGCAGGAGCTGAATCTATGGTTGAAGACAGACACACAAAGATCTGCTTACTTGTAAGCACTGTCAAGTGCTGCCTGGACACTTCTGTTCCGTTCTTCAAGGTCTTCCACTTCTGCCTGCAGTTTAGCAAGATCCTTTTCCTGTCGCTCTACAACACTATTCAGTTGTTTAATGCTGTCTCGATGTTGCTTCTCAAGGTCTTCCTTGCCATCAAGCACCTATGAGAGTGCAAGCAAGAAGCATGAAACTAATCCCAGTGCATGGGGCAGACAACGTCATTGGAGCACAATGACAACCGTGGCAACCAATTCAGGATGAAGTTACACAAAACGGCTAAACCCATCTAACATTTTGCCAAGAGAAAGATTTTGTTTCCCAGAGCATGTCCATCTTCCCCAGAGGAGGGAGCTCCTCTTCACCATAGTTTCATACACTTCCTCATACTGGGTCTGCTGCTTTTGGTTCAATAACCAGCTGAGCAAAACCACTGCCTAAATTTTGTTGGTGCAGTTTTTCCACCTAAAATTTAGTGTACTGAAGTGGTCAGCCCACCTGATAGCCAGCAGTGCAGGTGCGAACAAGCAGCTAGAACGATACCTGACCTCAGTTTTAAACTGCTCTGAAATCACAGCTCAGTGTTCCAGTAATATGAAACGGAGAATTCTCCCAGAAAAAGATATCAGTCTGTCTAGAGCCTCCCCAAAAGGCTACTCTGCAGCTATTATAAAAATCTTGAAAAAAACCCCACCTCACAACCAAATATCTCACCTGTTTTAAATGTTGCAACTCCTCTTCCAATTCCTTAATTTTTTTGTTCTGTTTTGTGTTAGTATTTTCTCTCTCTTTTTCTTTGGCTCTTAATTTCTTAATAATGTTGGAATTGTGCAGCTGCTGTTTGGAAAGCTTTTCTCCTGTAAAGAAAATAAACATAAAGCTCGCACATACTGCTGTTATTCAATGAACTCTTTCTATTCACACCTCCCCCTGTTCTTCAGTCTTGTGAAAATAATAATCAAATACGTATGGAAATACTCTTACATTTTTTTCATGCAAGATCTTAAGTTTTATCTGACCTTGTCCTGAGATGACCTTGCTACACTAAGCTAGAATGAGATAAGATAGGCAGTGAAAGGCTTAGAAAGTAAAGCAAATGAGCTCGTCAAGCAAATGAGCTCAACACATCAGGAAAATAACCCAAAATGACCTGTTTGTTTAGTAACTATATTTTACTTCCAAAATTTAAAAGCAGTAAGAGAAACACTGTTGAAACACCTTAAACAATGCCCTACTTAGATTTCTGCTGAATGGAACATGGAGCGTTGCACTGCATGCTGGTTTTATCTCACAGCACCTTTTACTGCATACTGCAGAAAGAACCCCTCTAGCCATCTGTAGTTGACTGATCCCTTCTGTTGCTCTTCGCTATTAAACTAAATGGTTCAAATATTCAGGAACATGGAACATGCTTCAAATGTTGTATTTATTCCCATATAAAGAAGGCTCATATGTGAAGGCAGTACATTTCAAATTATTCTACAATTTTTTATAATTAACAAATTTTTGATTCCCACCTTCCTCCATTAATCCTTTGATTTGCTCTTCTTTTTCTTTCAGTAATTCAGCAGTTTCATTGGTATTAAGTCTAGTAGCCAATTCTTCTTTAATAGTCTTTACTTCCTAAAGAATAGGATAAAATACTTAAGATCATTTATTAAAATATATTTAGGGGAAAAACACACACTGATCACCTTTTTCTTCTCCCCTTCCTCTCAAAAGGCTTTTCTTTGAAAACAATTTCAGTTGGAAGGGAACTTGAGATTATCTGATCAAATCAGATTGCTCAGAGCCTTATTCCATCAAGTTTTAAAAACCTCCAAGGATTGAGACTCCGTAAATTCTCTGTACAATCTGTTCTAACCCCTCCTTCCAATTCCACTTTCTATACTTTAAACTTTTGCAATAAAGCCAGTTATATTCACACACAGTTATCAGATAATTTTCCTATTTCAATTTACTACTGTGCCAACACAGTGACACATACAGTGACAAAACAACTTTGAAAAATATTTTTTTTTCCAGTTACAGATTTGAGTTTTTGTTGCAGACTAGCAATAAGCTAGAGAAATATAATGCTGTGATACCAGGTCAAGAACATTTAAACTCCATAAACTTGTGCTGCAGCAGACTTCTTTGCTCATTCCAAACTAGTCTATCATCAGTCCTTAATTTTCCTACCAGTTAATCCTCTACAGAAGCCATTCCCATTCTTCACTACTCCCCCAACATCCCCAGGCCATTCTTCTCCATCACACCCATGCAAACACATATATGGCACAAGGAAAATGAGAGCAGACATTAGAACTTTTTTTTCCTAAAACCAGACTAACTTTAACTTAAATGTGTTCCCTAACTTGGTCTGCAACACAGCTGCAAGAATACATGTGTCAACACAAAGAAATAACAAGCAGCCTGGGAGGCTAGAATCAGCTTCCTCACTACTAATACCATGAGATAGCACCTGTCAGTCTCATGATTTTCCCTAGCTTAATTTTTATTAATTTACCTCAATAAATTTAACTGTGTTCTAAAATAATAAGTATTCATTTCACTAAAAAGCCACATTACCTTTTTAGCTGCATCTCTTTCTTTGCAGGCTAGCTGGAGCTTCTTTTCAGCATCTGCAATTCGCTGAGCAAACTCCTCTTTAAGAGATGAAAGGCTACTGCTCTCTTCTTTCATTCTAAACATCTCACTACATTTAAAATTAACATTTCAGAACAGTTGCACGGTTATGTGACATTCCAAGCAGTTTGTAACAGGCTGTCTTAAATACTTTCAAAATGGGGGTTTTGGGTTTATTTTACATGTGTTAACCAGAAGTCAAAAAACCACAGCCACATTAGAAGCACTAATTAAAGATCTTCATTAATTCAGTAATTTACCCACAAAAACAATGAAATGCTTGATTTACACCTTAAATGTTTTGCCCCTTTATCAATTTCTTTCTGATTAACCAGTCTGTATCATACACAGGGCAAATGATTAAATGTATTTTTAAGGTAAAATCAATTTAGTCATTAAATGATGCCTTCACATATTTTGTGTAAATTTTTAAACTTGATATTTGATCAATAAACTAGTAAATCCAAATTCTTATTTCCTTTTTCTTTTAACTGAATTAAATAATGAATTCAGGTTTTCCCCCTACAACCAGCCCTTCTACCACATCTTCACTGACTACATTTTAGTCAGCAAATTACTTAGTAAATCAAGTTTATCCATCTGTATCAGAAAACTCAGTGTCCCCTAGTAGCTCAATGCAGTCTTATAACAAAGGTCTTTATTAATAATCAAGTCTGACTGTACACATCTGTGTGTCATTCCTACTGCTTGCTTACTGAAAAATCTTTCGCTATCCTTTTCCCAAAAAGAGATTTTGGCCCCAAGAAAGAGTGTGGCTTTAAAGAATACCATCACAGCACATGCAATCATTATTTCCACCTTTCTCAAACAGTGCACATCCCTTGCAGCCTTTGTTCTAGTTATAAATCTACTTGTTTTACAATATTGTCTACTGATTGTATTACAGTAAAATTACAGTTACACCCACTACTGTGTTTATTTTCATACTTACTCTTTTAGGTTATCATAAGCTTCTTCCAGGCGCGCCTTTTCTTTACTAGTACTTAATAACTGTATTTCCCTCTTCTCCAGTTTCTCAGTTAATGAATCAATCATCTGGACAATGTTTTTACAGATAAAGATCAGATGAATGGGACAATTAAAACACAAGAGGGGCAGGCTTCCCCTTTCCCCCCACCATTCCCTCCCAACACTATTTAAAGCTGAACTTGTCAATGTTTCTAGGAATTTGAGGTAAAAGTCAGTGAAAATTACCGTGGTTTAGCCACATTAATTTAGAACTAAGCAATATCTAAGCACAAGACACCTGTTTTCTACAGGCGTAGAAATCCTACCAAGGAAGCACATGTGGCTCAGCTAAGTCCCTCAACAAAATCATCAACAGTTATATTTAATTATAAATGAAGTTTTTAAACAGAGGTGATAGCCTATAAAAGTATAGCTAACATTAACCGCTAAGACTCCCAGTGCTCCTTATAGCACTCTTTACAGAATAAGGTCTCTTCTGTGAAAGGTTAGCACAAAACAGCAAAACAGCATCAGATGAAGGAAGAAAAGTTTCAGACAGGGTCAAGAGCTCTTACATCATCAAAATCGTTTCTTAATACCAAGTTTTGGAAAGTTAAATATAGAGAAATGACACAAACATACATGCAAATACACAAATATTTAAATAATTAAACAGATTCTATAAATGTAGTTCAATACAGACAACGAAAGACAAAATTTGCTGGTTTTCTATTTCCCACGATGTGTAACCATTTAAGTTAGGAAAACTTACAGATAATAGTCCATGGCTTTGGAGTTCGCTAAGGAATTTACACTGACATTCTGTAAGATTTACACACAAAACAAATGTTTTCCTTAAAACAGATGACATCAGGGTTTTATGAATTGCCACAAGCAATTGCTTTTCCTTTATTGCTATGAGAAACACCATCAGTGTTGCAAACATGACTACAGGGCAAAGCCAGGAGTAGGGAAAATCATGTCACATATTATGCACAGACTATAAGCAAAGCAAAACGCAAAGAAACAGAGCAAAACACATGTCAAAGGAGCTCATAAGTTAAAAACAAGAACAAAGGGACAGGAAGGTGACCAAGGAAATGGAGAAAGGAAATAGTGCCAACTATCTTTGCAGACCTGGACAAAACACACTGCTTGAAAGCTCCAGTTTGGGCTCCCATACACTTGAATACCCTACTTCATCACATTTCCAGTCATTCCATCTATCTAAACCAGCTATACAAATTTCTTTTAATCTATTCACTATTCATAACTATACTTATCTTCTTCATTAAAAGCCCAGTGTACCTTCTTTTAAAAAGTAAAGACTATCTCTGCTAAAAAACAAACATTAATTTATCTAGCAAAACGGACTTATTTACACTACTGCTGTCCTCATAGAACATGAATAATGCTCCTAGAACGTAATAAAATTTGGACAGTTTTTAAGTCTGTGGAAAAAAATGCTTGCAAAATACTATCTTGATAATTGCTGAAATACTAAAGCCTTGTACTTCCACAGTTCAAATCAAAATAATTCAAGGAATCTCCTCCACCCTTCAGAGAAAAAAAAAAAATATACCAAAGAATTAAAATAACACATTTGACTTATCAAGGCTTCCTGTTTGCTAGCACTACTCACAATTCACAGTAACGGTAACTACGCTGGTTAGGTGAAATCCAAAACTCTTTAACCATAAATTTCACCAGTGTTCTTCCACTGCAGATCAAGGACAGTTTTCTATAAGGTAAGGTAGTTCAGCAACAATTAATCTGTTCATATAAAGTGAAGATAATACCTATATAAGGAGATGATAGGAATTTCACTTGTAATTAAAGGATGTGTTTGCAAAAAAAATTTTACAGTTACCTTTTTAAGCTCTTGCTTTTCAGTGTCCTCTTCTAACAATTTTTCAACAGCATCCTGCTGCAGCGGCTCAGTCTCCTCATTCACAGTCTGTTCTTCAACAGTTTGCACAGTAGCAACCAAAATATCTGGCTGCTCAGAATTAACGGGGGTCGCGCTTCTCCCGCTCTCTTCCATCTCAGCTTCCTCAGCATGTAAAACAGAAGTGTCATTCAAATTTTCAGATTTATTTTTCAGGGCATCAACCATTTCTGTCTTTGGTGCAGAATGACTGACAGCGACAGATGCTGAAGCAGAAGCCCTTCCTGATAACTCATCATCTGAATTTATTTCACTTACACTTCTACTATCTAAAGACTGTACGCTAAACGAATCAATTCTTTCAAAAGCATCAGAGGAGCAGCAGCTCTCGGTCATTTTTTGGAAGTCATCTAAACGATTATAATCTGCACAGGCAGATGTAGATAAAAGCTGAAATGATGTTTGCATTAGATGAAGACTGGATTTTGAATCTGCAGCTTCTTGTCTTGAACTTACTGAGCTCTCACTTATTACACTTTCATGGTCCAGAACTTCAATATCACTAGTTGTGGATGTCCCCGAGGAGAAAGTGCTAATTGGAGGTGATGGTGTATTGCTTTGCCTGTCCTCAGTCTTTCGTTCCTTAGTTTCCAAACTCACATCTTTTGTACCTGCATTAAGGGGCTGTGAAGTGCTATCCCGAACACCTCCCCTCCCATCCCCTCCTACACTGGATTTTTCGTTAAGAGCATCTTCAGGTGCTTCCAAACTTAGAGCCGACACGTTTTTGTCAGTAACTTCATTTGTGCTTTCTTCAGGCTTAGCATTAGACTTCAGCACAGAACTCTCTTCTGATTTCTCCTTGGGAATATCGAGGTTTTTCAAGTCCACTAGGACAGCTACAGAAGAATCCTTTACTTCTGCCTCTGTCGTCACTGGTACTTCCAGTTGACTGGGGTGCTGAGACTCCTTTAAAGTGCTTTTCACTTCCTCTTTGGGTCGCTGTGATTTGGCTGGAGGTTTGGACACCACTGGATTTTTCTGTATACTCTGAACGTCTGTTGGAGAGAGAAAGGCACTGAAGAAGTTTTCAGATTCATCTACTACCGTCCTTCTCACTGGCTTAGTGATTGCTGTTGGCGATATTGGCTGATTCTGTGGTTCTGTATTTGAACTTAAGCCCCAGGAAGATGTATCCCATCCTCCACTTATGAGAGAATTTGTTCCTAAAACAATAAAAAAAGAGATAGACCAAGAACATTTAAAACATATTATTTGCCAATATTTGTCTTTTTAGATGCAACAGTTCAGAAAAAAATGTTTTCAGTATCATGTAACTTGAAAGTTAATATTATACATGATCACAAACAGCATCGTTTTCATTACTACTTCTTTCCAAAGCTTGGAACTGATTTTTAGACAAAGCATAAACAGCAACATAAGTGAAAACATACACAAATTACACCAGCAAATCCAAGAGTGACAATTTCAGAAAAAGATAGGGAGAAGTGTCTGGGAAGGGAAAACAAGCCACACAGCATTCTGAAAGCTATAAGGGCAAATCTGAAGCATCTTTGGGTACAAAAAGCAAGCATTTCCTTTGCAAAGGAAACAAGCAAAAAAGAACGTGACCTCCTGCTTCCCACAGTGAGAGCAAGCTAGGCAAAACAATCTGAAAAACTGTAGTTTAAAAAGGAGAGAATTACACAGATTACAAAAGGAGGAAACAATTACTAGGTCTTAAAAGTTATCTGCCAGTTGCACACAGACAAACATGTCACACACTATTACAGAAAACCGGGGAAAAGTTTTAAACATTTGTAGAATTTACATTGTAAGAAGGGTTCTCGCCCTTTCAGTTTGTGACATATTTTTCCTTTCAAACCAAGCAACAGCACAAAGCTGACAATACAAATTGTCAGCAGCCCAGCTAAGATAATAGTTTTCTTCTCCCGTGGAGAAATACCAAACTGATGAGTTCTGAAGCTGCCCTGAAACAACATCAACAGTTCCTATTATTGCATTTCTTCAGGTTTTCCAGGACTTGTCAACAGGAAGGTTAGTAAGAACTTCAGAATCAAATTTTAGTAGTATCCCAAGCAAGAAAGATAAATTTAAAAATCCCCAATTTTATTTTGTACCTACAAACATAACCTGGATAATGTAAATATTTCAGGCTACTTAAAAACAAGCTCACTTTATACAGCAGCATCTATTACAAACCACTGAATTACAATATTTAAAGCAGACTACCCCTTTCAGAAAGTGTTGACAGCTACTGGCCTCAAGATCTCAAATTCAGATAATTACTGCTCTCACCGCCAAAAATATCACAAACATCTGATTTATTACTACCTTGTCTGTGATTCAATAGCTACAGAAAAAGCCCTGTGAGTGAACTGTAACATTCAGAAAATACTGACTAATTTTAAAAACATTCCCTGAAAAACAGATGCAGGCTGATCTTTGCTGCTCTCCTTATAAATTACACAACTACTACGAATACTAAGATATAAACTAAATTTAAAAAAGCTTCAGGCAACTCTGAAGCTTTAAGAAACTAAGCATGACACAATCTTTTATAAACAATTCCTGTAATTTAAGATGTCACTGGAGTAAGTTACTGCCAAGCCCTTGCTCCCACAAAGGGATGAAGACATGCAAAACTGACCCTACACTTTTCTGAGAAATCAACCTAGAAAGCACTTTCAATTGTTACAGCTTTCAGTTTTCAAAAATCTAATTCTGCTGTGGCTATACGTGGAAATAACCTCCTCCTACAAATACACACATATCTTCCAGATATAGTTGCAATAAAGACACAGATTCCAGATGACTTAGCTTACCATCCTTTTCTTCATTATCTTTAAGGTGTTATTTATGGCAAAAAAATGTTTGCAACGAGAGGGCTCTTTTTTGCTCCTTCGTTTCCAAACAGCAGCTTAGGACTGGTCATTCTTTCAGGTTCTACATTACATTAGCACACGTACAAAGCAGACACTTCCTCATAACCAAGCCCTGACAATTTTTCCACCAACACATTCCTTTCAATAGATGTTGGAGGATTATGAACTTAACGCCACAAAAAGTGGAAACTTCAATTAGCTTACACGGACCACATTTTCAGCTTCTGTTCTACTTTTACTGTCGCAAAGAGTGAATCCATGCACACCTGAAGGAACATAACTTCCCCTTTTTTATAAACTTAATATGTTTTCATCACCTATTAGTCCCTTGGCAACAAAAATAACGCCTTAAGAAACACGAGTATGAAGCGCAGTGCTACCCGTGCAACAAAAGCAGGACACTGGTGACAACCACCAGGTCCTGCGTGCGCTGCTGAGGTTTCCTCAGCTTTTTGTCAATGTTATCCCTCCCTCGCCTGTGAGGGGGGACCGACGAGTACCACAGGCACTGCAGACGGGCTTTGGACAGGGAGGGCTGGTTCAAGAGCCCCAAGTGTAACCCACCGCCCCGGGTTAAGGGTTGAGACAGGGAAGGGTGAGGGGAAGGCGCCGCCCCGGCCGAGCCCGCTGCAAGGGCCGGGCCGGAGGCCGGGAGGCCAGGCGGCACAGCCGGCCCCACACGGAGGGCTGGGGGCATGGCCAGGGCTGCCCCCGTCGCACACGCTTACCGTCGCCGTAGTCGGGGATGACGGCGTCGGGCCAGGGGCTCTCCTCGGCCTGGATGTCCAGCACCCGGTCGATAGATTTCTGGGCCTGCGACAGCGCCTGCTTGGCGAAGCTGGACAGCTGCGAGGCATTGAACCAGCTCATCCTCCGCGCTGCCCGGAACGCTATGCAGGGCAACAGCGATTCTCGTCCTCCGTGCTTGCTTTTTCTCAGAATGGGGCTTGGTGAGCGTTTTCGGCCGAAAACG
>NW_020799116.1:7891903-7908133 GCF_003259725.1 Athene cunicularia
GGGGCGGCGAGCCCGCCTCCGCTTCCGCCTCGGTACCCGTCATGGCGGGGCGGCGAGCCCGCCTCCGCTTCGGTACCCGTCACGGCCGAGAGCCGGCCCTCTGTCCCCCTGCAACAACTCTTCCAGACCAGATGCGATAAGGACAAGTTTAGTTCCCGCTTCCTCATGTTTCCTCCAGCTGCTTCACACAAAGAACAGACCAAGCGCACACTCTGCTAAGCCTCAATGCCTTAACTTGCTGCTTTAAGTCCCACAACTTACAAGGGATCTTTAATACTTCTAAACACTGCAGAGCTGTTAAAATTTATCTGGGTAAAAATTACGGTAAAGTGACCCGATTCAGTTCAAGTGTAAGGTTACAACGCAGGTCCTACTCATCAAGTAAAACCAGAGAATTCACCCAGACCTATCCAGCACCGCTTGCTGCAAGGTCTCTGACTAAAGCAGCCAAATGATGACCTAGATTTTTTAATCGAGGTTATAAATGCTCTTGAATGTCCACTGATAAGACAGAAACTAAGATGTCTTTATGATTTTTTTATTAATAAATACCTTAACAGCACCAATGATAATCTTAACATAATCCTGCAATACTGTGCACAGCAGCTGCTTGGGGACTGCTAGTGGAGATGTATTTTCATGTACAGTTGATCATTTTGTCCTTTCATGTTTGCTTGTAAACAAAGTAATCTCTTCCATACTTAACACCTTTCATAAAACAGATCAAATCAATAGCAGATAAGAAGTAAATGCTCTCTTTTGGCTTTAAGGTGACTCAGCAAATGTATAGGAGTGCTACAGTTTAAAACCAGATCGCTGTGGTTCCTTCTAAGTGGTTTTCTCTTTGCACATACGTATGCACACATGCACTGGAAACAAAGACTTTTGGCCACCTTAAAGTTTCCATGTGTCTGAAAGTATATTAGCATTGACATTTTGACAACAAAAACTGAAAAAAAAAGTGTATTCCTATACATCAGTTCTGTACATTAATAAGCATTTATACAAATATAATCCACCAAATATTGGCTTCTACGTACAATTTTGAAATATGGTGATTCATTTGCATTACCTAATCTTCAACAATGCTAGTACTAACATGAACATTTCAGTTGCTTTCACACCCACAGAGTATGTTTGTTTTACAAGGTGGGTACAGATTTCTCTCGCTGTATATGCAGTTTACTTCTGAATAAATTAAGTGGTAAAGTGAAGCTTGAACAACATAGTCTGTGGTGTAGTAACATCAGCAACTGCAAGTTCCTGGCCATCCACAAGCCCCAATTCTGAAACAGAAAGAAAAGTATAAGTACAACAAACCCATGTGATTTGTCTTTTTTTAAATTTAAAAAAAAAGTTCTGAATGCCATTCCCACAAACGATAAATACAATGAAATAAAGTTGCCAACAGCTCACCAGCTGAACTAATTTCATCTAATTCAATATTGATCTATATTCATCTAATTCAACCAGGAAACTAATAGACCTTGTCAAGAAATACATAAAACACTAATGAAGTATGTTTAATTTACATCAATTATCAGCTTGCTTTGCTGCAATGTTTTTCTCTGCATCTGCCCATGCTTAACATATAAGCAATTTGAAGCCCACCCCTGAGCAACCTGAGAAAGGTATACGCACATAAAAAGGATAATGAAGCACATTCTACTGCACATTGCAAAATAAAGCAAACAGGGATAAAACTGATTGACTTCCTCTTTAGAACACTATCTTGGAAATCTACACATGACAACTGCGTGATACCTTTTAGTGTCTTGGAAAGATTTGGCCTTGTTCGTTCTTCAATTGAAGCTACTGTCTGAAAAAAAATAAAAAAGACCAAAACATTTCCTTTCCAGTTCAGGAAAGTAAATTTCAATAAATAAATATTATTAAAGACAATTACATATATTTAGATTACCTGTAAATAAAGTGTTTTATTTCCTCCATACATAGTTGCTGTGATTGCAGGAGATTTCATTTGCCTATATACAAAACATTTTTTTTAAAAACAGACAATCAGGTAGAAATACATTTAGAAATTACCTTTTTGAAACACCAAAAATTATCAAACAAGTCAGAATAGTTGTACACTTACAGTGAAGCATTATTTGTCAAGTAATCCAAGATCTCCTGCAATTTAGCTGATGGGGAAATCTCTATGTTTTGGGGCAGCTGGCTGCAAGCCGGACAGTTCTCCTACAACAAAGCAGCACAAGAATGCACATTACAATAAATGTGATTTTAGAAATGCTGCTAAAAAGTTCTCAAAACTATTTGTGTTTGTGTTTTGGTTTTGGGGGTTTTTTTTTAAGTTTTAGCTCCAGAAATATTAATACTGTTGCAAATAATCGTGACAAAACCCAATACCTTGTGAAGTCTGTCACTGTTTACCTGGCTCCCAACAGCAACTAAGTTTTTATGAAGTACAAATTTAATCTACCATAAAATCTGATACTACAAACTTCCAAATCAATTGTATCATAACCTCTTTTTTGAGAAGACTGGCTTATGAGCCTTCTTAAGACTGCTCATTTTATTTTGTAAGCCACATTTCCATTATTACAGGGCAAATCTTGAGGATTCACTTTCAAAAAAGTCAAGCACTGTTTTCCTCTGCAGGAGGCATAGCAGAAACACTTGAGATACCAACGTTCCACCAGCAGACACCACAAAAATAGCTGTCTGAAGAACCTCCCTATACCAGAAGCTGTTTTTCCACATATTAAGAAACATCAGCTAAACAGGCAAAAATTAAATATGCCATTATATATACCATGCAATAGTTTTTTGTAAACTGGTAGAAGAAAAGGTTTCATTACCAGGACCATCAAGTAAACTTCTGTTGATCTGGAGATAAGCAGTCCTGCTACTCTACATGGACAGACTGCCACTGTCATCACTACTAGACCCCCAAACCAGTGAAGTTTAAAAAACATTCCTACACACTAACACCAATACTTTGGAGAAGTAGCAGACTAAAAACATTGTAATTTGTCTTTTTAAAACTTCAGAAAAAATATTCTTTAGTGCTATGGGCCAGGAGTTTCAATACCAGGTTTCAGAAATACACACAGACTGCAGAAGTTCAATAAAAATCAAAGAAAAAACCCTGTAAGCCTTTAATGGCGCTAACCTTTCTTTCAGCTTCAAATGTGTATGTGTATAATCCATCCACATCATTAAACACCAAGTAGTTGTTAAGAGGAATGTATGCACTGTAATGACAAATATATTAGTGTTAATACATGTCATTATGTTGGAAATCATATATGTTATTAATAAGAAAATAAATACCTTGTGGCTATTTTAAAAACTTCAGTGGCACAAACAGCTGGAATGAGAAAAAAAACCAGTTTCTTCACTTTCTAGTTCTATCTCAGACCATTCAGACATCAGTGCAGAGTTGTACCAGAGAAGTAGTGACAAAAAAAAAAAATCAAGTATAACAATTTATAAAGAGCAAAATGACATCTGAAGGTAACTGGTAGTTCTATACATTAACACCATAGATTCAGCACTAATCTGAGACTACGTTAATCTTATATACCATGTTCTCCAATTATTTTTTTTCCCAGTCTCAAATGCTCTTGCTCACTCCTACAATCATACATGATCTTAGAATTTATACAGACACATGAAGTTTCTCTATGGAAAACAGAAATGACCGTAAGAATAAATCAGACCCATTTAAATACTACTATTATCCTTCCTGAGTTCTCAATTGCAAACTGTTGCCTTATTCTACTCTGTAAAGCAGAAGTGAAATGAGTTCTTTTAGCATACCTGCAATTACTGCATTTGTAGAAGCTACTGCTGGAATAATTCGTTTAACCACTCCTGTAAAAACAAAACATACAGTTTTGTCTTTTCTAAGAAACTATACTGAGAGACAACTTTTAGCCAGAATAATTACAGAAGGATGTACCCAAAGGTACTTTTAAACTTTCCATTTCCAGGAATTTCTATAACAATAAAGTATAATGGCATGCTGCTCAAGTACTTCGGCACTTTTTTTAATTTTAGGAATGGATCAAGCATGTTGAGAAAAAGAACGGATCACACAAAGAGAACTTGTGAATCAATCATAAAAACATTTATTCTGCATTTAGCACTGGAAATGAATTTAAAACTCAGTTCTAATCCTGTTTAACTGGAGAAATGCATGAAGTAAAGATATTTGGTTTTGGTATTCCTTCTGCATGAAAAGGCTTGCCAAACTGTACTGGCATCTTCACCCAACTCTCCATACTGAGCCCATCCAGTCAAACAGCATAGTACATACACTGATTCAAAGCAAGATTTCCTATGCATATGAGTTTGTACATCTGCAACAAGGAGGTTCCCTCTTTTTTCAGGCCTGCTGAAAAGACAGCAAATTCTTAAGTAGTCTGAATTTCCTCCAACTTCTCATTGTTGACTTGTATCCCTTCATACCTCAGAAAACATGTATAAAACTTTTATCTTTGCCTTCTTTCTGCTATGTACTTTATAATGAACCATCTTCAAATGCTGAAAACTGTGCAGCCATTTGCATGTACATAAATATATTTCATAACTGGAGTTGACATTTATCTGTGCCAAAAAAATACTACCAGAGAAGGCAGTATAAACTGCTGCAAAGAAGACTATCTGCAACATGCTAGGTGGAATCTGAGGAAGATGCACAAAAGAATCAGCCTGCCCTTTTTTAACAGGAAGGCATACACTGAGGTTCAAGTGTGGCATTTCAAGCCCATCATTTCAAATGCATTCTCACTACTACAAGTCAACGAATAGGTAGAAGTTGCCACATATTCTGTGGCATCTCCTGTATGAGATTCTCCACTCCCTTCCTATTTGGTTAGCGTTTAAAATACTTATTAAATGAGTGGTTGCATTCTGCACCTGCATGCGAACAGAGGCATACACAGCAGTAAAGAACAGATGCTATAGGCTTAACCGGCCTAAACTAGCATAAAGTGTTGCTGTTGCTAAAAGAAGCAATCACATTCTTTTGTTCCTACTCTGACCCAGCAAAAGTGGTCACAGTGTAATGTAAACCGTGGAGCTGCTCCAGGTTAAAAATAAAATGGCAAAAAGAATGTTCAGTTTTGTCCCCGATAAGTTCCTCCAATTCATGATGAGTGCCTAAACATCTGATTCATCATAAAATATTTGTGCTGGCACAGGAAACAAGCTGCTTGTTTCTGTTTTAAGATGTTAAGGGAGAAAAGAACATTTCTTTCTCAGCAGAGTTGCCAGCTTAGTCATAACAATTACAAAAAATGCCAATCCACCCACAAATGTCACAAACTTAAGTGAAATTCCATATCCTTACCTTGGGTGAGTCTGTATGTAACACCTTTAATATTAAATTGTGATGCTCTTTCTAAAGACTTCTGGTAAATCCACTGTATATGTTCAGGGTCATCTCCATCCAACGCAACACCTTCTACAGCAAAGTTCAGAATTTACAGGTTAAGTTACAGCTGTAAGAGTTCTTTAGAAATACAGCATTCTTTTTGTCTAAAAAAATTCCCTTTGTTTTAATTTGGGTTAAAATGAATATCCCATTACGCTACAAACATCCTAAATTCTAACACATTCTATACACAAACTATGTTAACTTCACAGATTTATAGAGCTGATACAGGTTACATTTTGAGTCAGGAAAGACACTGTGCAATATCAGAAACACATGAACAAATACTGAACTGGAGAGTGAGTCCAAGAAGAGAAAATCCATCACCAGCTCAGAGGAGGCTTAGATTCAATACAACAATGAGCCACATAAGGTTAAAAGGTAGGATTGTTTTATTAAAAGTAGTTGTATATCTAACTCAAAACAAATTAGTTACAAGGAGAAATGTCAGTTTAGCACCAGTGAAATAAACTAATTACCTCCAAAAGGCTGCTCCTTGGGCCACTGCAATATCCTGACATACTCAATACAATGCTCTGGTAGTCTGGGCATAGATGCAATAGTACACATGGGAAAATTCACCTGGTGTGGGCAGGGGAATCAAACCAGAAGAAAGCATGTAATACATAATGTATAGAACTAGGAAAAGAAACAAACAAATCAGGAGAATATTAAAAAAAAAAAAAAAAAAAAAAAAAAAAAAAAAGAAGTATCACTCATTGGAATTACCTGCGGTGGATAAAGCTCAAGTGTGCATTCAACACATGCTGTCATACCAGGAATAATCACACGAACATTTCCTTTAAAACCTTCTGTCCCTCCATCTATTAAAGGTATGATGGAACTTGGATCCAGTACACCATCTTCATAATGCAAAAATGACATCTAACAAATAAAGGTAGAGGGTTTTGTTGGGGTTTCTTCATTTTGGGTTTTGAGAGGTTTTTTACCTCTCAAAAAAATCCTAAAAATTTTAATCTTGATTAAGATTGAAAGCTTAATATACAATTTATTTTAAGGGTACATAGTGTATAAAACACTTATCTGTCAGTGTGCAGGACTTCATCTACCACCTTCACCCTCCACCTCCTCCTCCTCTTACTCCCCTGATGGATGCTATTATTTCCTTATAGTATACTAGAGTTTGAAGGATTTGGTGTTTTAATTCTTTGTTTGTTGTTTATGTTTGGTTTTTTAAATATTGGTAAATACTCAAAATCATTATTTTATAAGCAAATTCACAATGATAAAACTACCTAGTTCAATGACCAGCTTTCTACTACTTTATAACAGTGGGGCTCCAAAAGATGACATTTACAAGTAGCAGCACGATAAAGAGTGTTTGGCTAATGAAAAAAACAAAAAGTTCACAATGGGAGCATCCAGAGAGGCTGTGGAACTTCCCTTCTCATGGTTTTCAAAACCTAACTGCACAAGGCTACAAATAATGTAATCTAACTTTGAAATTACCCCTGCAGGGCACTGCCCAAATGTTGGCTAACACTCCTCAAGAAAAAGGCAGGTAAGAGCACGCATTTTATCCTGTTCACAAGAATTAAAAACCCACAAACCAACAGAAATAGAATGAGAAAGCTGTGAGTTTCAACAGCCCTTATTTCCTTTTAATAACACATTCTATACAAATCTGTTCAATTTTAGTTATCTATGCTCAACCAATAACCAGGCTTTAAAAAGACTGAAGACTTTACCAGCATGCCATTTATCCATCTTCTTGCAATTATAGAGTCCAGCCCACAAACAATAATATGAAACTCTAGAGAAAAAAAATAAATATTTAAAATCTATACTAATGCATACTTCTTAAGACAAGCAAAGTATTCTGTCTGTAAGAGTGATAGAGGAACTGAATGTAGTTAACTATCTCCCCCAGATTACCTACATGACAGTTTTTAATTTTGTCTATTTGTTACTTCCAGTATACTACAGAAGACTAAAGTAATCAGCACTCTAACCACCAGGAAAGGCAGCAAGCAGTAACAACTGCAACGTTCCCCTACAGCACCAGTGGGTGTTTGGCAGGCAAACAAATACCACTTACGTCGATAGAAGCTTTCATCCATGTCTTGAATCTTTTTAAAATATCTGAATGTAAGCCCAGTAAAGGAATATATTTATAGTTTACTGTTTTCTTGCTAACCTAAAGCCAAAATATTATCTAACTTAATAGTACAATTTTTATGACACTTCTAAAAAAAAAAAAACCCACCCTAATGTCATTGAAAGATTAAAAATTCCCACAGCTGAAGCTGTAGCATCTGACAAAACAAGTAAGGAACAAGTAAGGGACACAGTGTAACATTCACACACAGAACAAAGCTCAGCAGGCAAACTATTTACAAAGCTCAAAACATGTGGTATTACCAAGTCCTGTAAGTGCTAGTCTATGTTTATAAACTAACGTCTCCTATCAGTACACAAAACACTCTGGTGAATAAACCTGTAATTCTAGTATCTCAGCAAAAATAAGAATATTGCAGTTGAATCAAAAGGCTCAGTGAAAACACACAAAATGGTTTCTTAAAGCTTAGCCTTCTTTCCCCATGCATATTTCCTGTATGTTAATGTCACTGAGAAAGAATTCTCAATCACCGGCTGAATGAAACTGTTCTTTATTGTATGAAAAAGAAAGGATGGCAGCAAAATACTTTAGATAGTCTTACCACCTACAGTTTTCTAGGTATTTTTGAAGACTCTGGGGCTACTATTTCTCTCAAAGGATACGCTACAACAGCACAGTTGGGAATGCGGCTGTTTAGGAATTCTGCTGCAACTTCTGCTTTTGGTCGACCAACATCCTTCGGTCTGGGAAAACAACCAAGCAATTTGAAATGCATGATTTTAGTAGACTGAATCTTTCCAGACTCTATGCATTGCAATACTGAATTAAGTGACTGTTACTGTAGGACAATTCATTGATATGGATAATATTAAGGCATCCCTGTAAAGCATCACATAGGAGAGCTCCAGAGTTATCTAAATATGTCCATGTAACCACAGTTATCAGCACCAAAAAAAAAATTCAACAATTTTTCATTTTGCTCAGAAGAAAAGGGTAGCAGAAGAACTGGTATCTCAGTCTGTTTGCATTATTCTTTGGTGTCACCTTTTCCATTATTCATTAGCTATATGTTAACTTTCTTCACACCCAAACTATGACACCACAAATCTCAAACCAAGAAGGAATCACATGCAATGCTTAGCTAATAATCTTTAATGACATCTTGTTCAAGAAAAATAATGAGCATTTTCACATATTTTCTTTAGGTAAATTTAAAAACCCAAAAGTCGAATCGTGAAAATATCACTTACCGAAACAGAAACTGACGGTTAAGATTAGAAACATCTATAGTATCCATGTCAATGACATGGATCTGTCTAAAGCCAGACAGTGCCTGTGAAAAGAGATAGTCAACTTCATTTTATAGGAAATTAAATGCTTATAGTGCTCCAGAATTCATTCCACATGCCAGAAAAGCAACCTTTGGAAGAACAAACATACTTGCTCTCCATTCCCTGTGCAGACAGGTATCTGGGTTGCACATGCTGGTATTTAGACAGATCAAATTAGTAACTTTTCAAAGGTCAAAGAAAATGTTCTACTGAATGCAATATTGCTTTAGCCTACCTAATCATAACACAGGGAAGCCAACAGTAGGCTGATCTATAAGGGGAATGTGCAGTATTCCCTCACAAGTGGAGTAAATCAAAAGCATTCACTGGGGAAAAAAATGCAGATTTTGAATCAATACCATAAGCACTTCCTTGCTTGGCAGGATTAGAAAACCAAAAAAAGCTATTTTTTCTGTAAAATTTTAAGGTTTTGAACATTCACAGTTTTCACAGTCAGAATAAATGAGTTCGATATGTCCACCCCCAAATCACAGTTCAAAATTAGCCAGCATTCCTCACTGCATTCAATGCTGGAACAGAATGAAAACACAAAAAGTCACCTTGCTACCTAAGAACATACTGAACCTCTGACAGTTCTGCCTGATCTCTCTGTGCATGCAGGCCATCATTAGATTTGACAAAAAACTTCAAAGTAAATTTGTCTTAACACTGTATTGCAGGTCTGATCTGATAAACACATCCGTCATGCATAAAGAAACAACTTGAATTGTGATTAAAGGGAAATAAATGCTGTAAAACACTGGGTTTAGAGAAAGGAAATGTGTTGTGAAGTTCTGAAGTGACTCCAAATAAATGAGTCCTGTACCCTAAGTTTTCTCCTTTAAGACTCCCATCTTGCTAAAGACTTCCAAACTTTTCATTTTACATTTTCTGAATAAACAGAGCCATCCCATGCATAGTAAGTATTGAAAAGGATGTATTGGGAACTGATTAACAAAGGAACAACAGGACTAAACTATTTCAGAATAGAAATTAATTTCTGTAAGAAAAGCAGCAGGAATTTCTGTATGTTGTATTGGATACCCCTGGTGCTGAACAGTCATTTTGTATCATTGATAAATGTTCAGGTGTTGTTCAATATTATCAAAGCAGGCTGGGAGAGAGCCTGCTAAAGAGAAGAGCGAGCCTGGGACATCACCAACATACAGATTGGAGTCTTTATCAAATTTATATTCGTTGTCCCAAAGACATGAACACATGTGAACAGAATCTAGATTTACTTACGAGCTTATCTTTCTGAAAATGATAAAAATAAATAAGGACAAAACCTTTTTGAAGAGATGGGAACTGAGCGCATACAGCAGGCTTACCAAGTCCTTCATCCCATACAAATCCTCCTTCTCTACGAGCTATCAACAGATTGAATTTGTTATATCCCAATAAACCCATAAAATATTAGCTCTGGGCAGAGGTTAAATTCACCAGCACTAAATTCCCAAAGAAAGAAAACTGCCTTGGAGCTGTCATAATCTCTTGAAGTAAAATCCTGCTTAAGCACTGCAGTAACAAACCAGCAACCAGAACAAGAGTGTACACAAGTGCTGGAACTGTAAAACCCCTAAATTAATGGGTCTGACATGCCTAGCTTTACATGAGGCTACTGATTTATCAAGCATCTCAAGCTTGGAGGTAATGTCTGGAAATACTGAAATAGCAGTACATAAATTCTATAGTAAAGTACACCAATGCATAAGTATTGGTATAAATTAAGGAAAATGAGTTATTTCATAATAAGTTATTAATCCACACATTTTCCATGGAATCCATACATTCTTATTATTAAATAGAAGCATGAAAACGTACAGTATTAGTCTAAACTATCAAACTCAAAGAGGATGGTAACAGGGGTACACTACAATAAATATAAGCATCTGGGAGGATAAAAAACACATTAATAGGATTAAATTAATACAGATTTATTGGGTAAATTTCTGACAGCACATGACCCCATGACTGCATTTTAAATGCCTAAAAATTGCCTTTCAGAACACCCAGGGAAAGAATCCATTATAAACTACCAGCGTATCAAGAAAACTAAAATTACCTTCTGGTAATCTGTACTTCAGGAAAGTACTGCCACATTCCTTCCCTGTTCTTGCACTGTCACCTATTCCTCCCTAGCCACTTCCAGAGAGGATAGCGATAAAAAACTCAATAAAGTTTTCACTACATAGACGGAATTCAGCAATACAGAAGCAGCTCTGCGGGAGTGTTCAGGCTCTGCAGACTACCCCCTATTTACTGATCTTGAGGAACTGGAAAACCTGAGAGCAGTAAGCCTGGCTCTATTCATTTCACGATAAAAAAACCATAAATAATTCCAGCAATTCTAACCTCACTTTGAATTAATTCAAAAATGTAAAATAAACTGAAATTAAAACAACTTTGACTGTTAATACTGAACTTTGTACTGGCTACTTATGGCAGTTTAAAGTATTGCTTTTCATCTGAAAAAATATATTTTAGCCACTTTATTCCAAACAATCCTTCCTTGTATCACTATGAGCATGATTTGTTCCTAGTTTACTTCATTTCTCTAGATTTAGTAACTAGGGAAAAGTACCAACATTAGACCATATCTAAGGCCACAAGTGAACTTTTGTCTACAATCCATAAACAGCACCATGTTGTTCCTCATGCCAAGATTTGAGATAGCCAAATAAAGAACAGGCAACATATCAGACTACCACCTTTCAAGCTTATTATCAAGCTGCATTCTTGAAGCTTATTGTCTGTATCATCATGTATTTTATACATTTTGATTAGAATTTAGAAATCTAGTAGCTATATACAGTCAGAAGTGCCAAATTAGCAAAGTAGAAAATATAATTTCCTCAAGGAAAAAAAGAATATTCTAAGAAGCAGAGGGTGAAAACTGAGTAATTACCAGGTTTTTCAGGAGTTCGCATCCTAATCCTCCTGCTCCAATAACTAGTACTTTACATGTGCTTAACAAAAACTCAAGAGCCTGCAGAAAATATAAAACAACAAATTAATACACTAAATAGGAAAAAGTATAATTTGTCCTTTGCTTCATAACCTTTATAAATGTGTTATCATAAATTTTCAGTGCCTACTAAGTGTCACATAAACCAACTTAGATCAATAAAACAATTTGTGCTTGCAAAAGTAATAACATATTGGACTTTAATCATCTGTTGAGTACATACTAAATCACAACTTACAGAAAAGTAAGAGCTTTGTTGATAGTATTTTCTTTATAGTACTTTTGACCATGAAAAAAGCAAAGTCCCCCTTTATTATTATTTAGTTTAAGGAGATACTGTTTTCTTCCTCCAAATATTTTACTGCTACATAATACAAAATAAATGTAAAGAAACAGACAACAGGCAACATTGCTGGCCAAAAAGAATTGAAATTTTTAACTATTATAACTACTTTCTGTGAACTGTTCTACTAGACTCCAGCCTCAAACTAGCAAATAATGGAACAGTACATTAAAAAGGTAATGGTAAAATACATTCAACTGTAAGCTCTGAAACATAATGTACTGGAAAAGAGAAGTAGTAATTAAAACAGTCTGAATTTTGCTTTTCCTTACTAAACTCCTTTCCCAATTCTCTAAATACTCATATTAACCTTAATTCCTTCTTAAGTATAAGAAATTCCTTACTGTATCTAATTACTTTAAAAATATCAGCATTTGTCTCTCCATTTTTATGTGGAACTCAAAAGACAGAACATAATCCATATGTTGCTATATATTTATATATATGTTGACAGCAAGCTTGTAGCTGACAGTGAACAATTTAGAAATACAAGCTTATAAAAAGAATACAGTATGTTCTTCTAGAATCATAATGTTCAACTGATTAAAACATAAGCTTTTCATGCAGTTTTAGTATTCATACACTACTGGTGGTCAATTAATGAAAATGTTTACATTTGTTTGCAAAACAAGCTACAGATTCTTTATTTAAAGTAAGTGTTTCTCACTTGAGTGCCTGGTTCGAAATCAGGATGTGTGAATGGTCCAGATCGCTCGAGGAACTTCTTTACATGGTTCCAGCGACCTTCCCAGTCTCCAGTGTCCCCACACCCACCATCAACAGCCATTCTGCACAGAACACAGTAAATTCAGCTGCAAAATCATAAGAGAAAAAGCCACATCTCCAAAATGTCGTTTTTTTCTTTATGTATCTTTAAAATAACATAATTATTTACCATTCACACAAATGCATCTGCGTATTCTTTATACATATAAGTCATGTGCATGAACATTTGCATGAGTGGGTTTTACCTGTGGAACTAGAAAGCAATACAAAAATGCATAGAGGGGAAAAAAAAACAGGAGTTTCAATAAATCCCACTTATTTAGCTGTTACTAGTAAAAGTTGACCTGAAGTGAAAAAAGGGTCTACCTTTTTTGCTTTTATTTTCCTCATATTTGAAGAGGACACAGCAAAAGTGATTGTCCCTTCAGGTTTTGAGGGTGATGGTTTTTTTCATCAGTCAAGTCTTGTATCCTTTTTATTGACACTTAAGTTCATAAATCATATTTAGAATTATCAGTATATAACCACAGTTGTGAGGCACTGAATGCATAACAGTAACATGCCCCAGCGTTGTCTCCTCGGAGTCTTCATAGTAGTTTATTTAAACAAGTGTTAAAAAAACCCCAACGAATCTTGAATGCTTTTCACCCTCAATTGGCACTGTGCAATTTAGAACACCCCCATCTTTCAGTCACCTCCTGAGCCTGTCAGCAGTAGCAGTCTCACTTGAGAAAGGGAATGTTTGCAGTAATCTTCTAAATTTTCAAGACAGTATTTTACATCAAATACTCCACTACCTTTTTTCTGCTTTTGCAGGTCACTTTTAGTAGTACATAACTATAAATTTAAACTGTTAAGAGACTTACAGGAAAAGTTCAAAATCAGCTCCCTTAAGTAATTTTCTAAGGTAAGATCATCACCTAAACAGAACAAGCCCTTCCTTAACAGAGTGCACTTCCTTTTTTAAATAGGAGCTCCGCTCAATATATATGAACTATTATGTTCTATGTTAATACAAAACTAAGCTCGTTATAAAAGAGCTTTGCCAATCCCGAGCATGAAAGGTTGTGCTATTAGCTTCCTCCTGTGAAGTAATATGAAGAAAGCTTGTATCATTAACTGTTGTTGGGTAATGTTTAGAATTTATTATTACTTCCTGTATAGACAGTGAATGCCTTTATCCTCACAGAATTCAGAAGATGGACAACACAGTATGTCCACAGTAACTTTGAAGCAATTCATTTTCAAAAATATTTTCAGTAACAAAGAAAAACTTCACTGAAGCACATGAATAAATACATCATAATTTGCCTATATTTTGACTGCAGACTGAACTCATTCCTAGTTAACTTGACTTTAGGTAAGTTACTTACAGTGTAAGCAGTTAAACAAGATCTACAAAATGTTTTTGCATTCATAAAGGTCTTTTGACTTCTGACTTGCACTTTTGTATCTCCCTCAGTTTTCACAATTTACATCAAAAATTAGTTTTTAGGAAGGTGTGAATAAATAAAACACTCCCTCCATTGAACCCCTGGCTCATCTGTTGAGGATGTGCATTAAGCACTCACTTAAGCAAATAAAATGGCTCAATAACGATCACAGTAATTGCTTCTATGGATTACATTATAATTTTTAACTTTTCTGGAAACAAGTGCAGAAGCTATGCTTGGTAACATTAAGAACTTTTTTATTTTCTAATCCTTTTAGACAGTCCACATAAACAGCCATCAAGCAGCAGTATTCTTTTTCTGGTTAGATGTGTATTTTCCTTTGTAAGTGATAAAACAGTAAGATATAGTTTCACTTTTGCAGTTATACTGTAGTTTGGTTTTCTACATGGTTGGACGTTGTGGAGATCTGAAAAACATCAATAACTCAACCTGAGATTTTATGTTTAACTTCAGATACTTTTAAAGTGTTTATGTTCATGTCGTTACAGCATTATCAGCTATTTGTACAATTAGAGTTTAACAAAACTCTTATTTCACCAAATGGCTTTAATTTTATTTAAAATATCAGAACACCACAGTCCTTATGCTGCTTTAGGCCCAGACTTTTCCCTGCCACCTTCACATCTCCAAAGCTCCATGCTTCTGAGGGACATGGCATGCACCCCCTCAATCCAACATGCCCAAAGAATTTTGTGACCCTCACCCCAAGACACACACGCACAGCCTGCGAGTCTACCGCACAGGCAGGCAGATCTACTTTGTGATCTTTGGGAAAAGGGTCACAAGCAGATGGAAAGGAATAGTTAGGGGATGGAAGCAGATGAGGTTAAAGATTTCTGAGCATTAGTTTTCATGGCCGTTAAGACAGATGCATAGAATTTAGGGTTTTAATAAGCAGAGGCAAATGTTCAGTAGCCTGAATTTTTAATTTTCAGCCAAAATTTAGTCACCTGCTTCTAGGCTAGAGGCCCTCCCCATGTCCCTGACCGGCAATGCAGCTTTTTCCGCTCCTGTCACAAAGCTCTCCAGCACACCAGCCTTTACTCATGCCAAGCTCCAAGCCCGCAACTCCCGTCCCCACTCCGGGTGAGCCCCTTGGTCCTCTCCCCAGGAGACTCCTCTTCCCCAGTCCTTGGTGCTTAAACGCCCCTTCGCCTTCCCCCTCCTCACACTGACCCACCTAACACCTTTCCTCCGGCTCCCTCCTCCCGCTCCGGCCCTGGACTGCGCCATCCCCTGCCCGCCTCTCCGCTGGCCGGGCCCCGGGCCGCGCACAGACGGTCGCCCCTACCAGCTCCTCTCCCGCGGGCCCCGCAGCCCTGAGCTAACCCGCAGCCTCCTCCCAGCCCACACCTCTCCTGCGGGGCTGCGGCTCGCCCTGACCTACCAGCCGCCCCTCAGCAAGCGCTGCCTGCCCCTGCCCCGGGCCGGGAGCCCGCTCACCCGCAGCCCCGCACTAACCCATCCGCCAGCAGCTCCTCTAGCCTCCTTCTTTTCTTCTCCCTAAAAGAGAGAGAATAAAAGAAGGGTCAGTATCGCGCTACAGAGACCGGGGAGGAGGGAGAGGGGACCCCGGGGCCCACCCGTCCCCGGGAAGCGGGGGAAGGGGTGGGCGAGCACACACATACAGGGCACTTACGGTTCCTCACCATCCGCCATATTTCCCTCTGCTTCCCACAATGCCCCACAGCGCCTCTATGGGCGGCGCATTACCAGAGCGCCGCCACGGTCGCCGACCTATAGCGTCGCGGACGGGGTGGGATAGAGCGTCCGCCAGGCGAGGCCTCCGCTCGGGGCGCCAGTCTCTATGGCAACAGAGTGGGGACACAAGCACACACCACATCACACCTCCGCGCTCCGCCGCCCGCTGCCCCCGGGCCCTCAAGCACAGACCGGGGACCTGCAGCCGGCCTTACCCGCCCGG
>NW_020799116.1:7908183-7956933 GCF_003259725.1 Athene cunicularia
GGCCCCGTTCCCCGGGCGGGCGGTGCTGCGCCTCGGCTCGGTGCCGCGGGAAGGGGCCCGGCCCGGCGGCGGGTGGGATGTCACGGGGGCAGGGGCGCTGCCTTTCCCTTCCCCTGCCTCTCCTTAAACCTCTGATTTACCTCGCGTGGCTTAAAAAAATTAAGGCCTGGTTACAGGCCTTGTGGACATGGGGCTTGTTAGGTTAGGAGTAAGGTTTAAGATTTATTTACTTATTGGTGGGGTCTGACAGATCTGAGGGTTCCCGGTTTTTTTCTCTGCCATGGGCTGCTCGTCCAGGGAGAGGCCTCCAGGCACCCAGCACCGTGCTCCTGGCAGAAGGAAGGCAGCGATGGGTTTATGTGCTGGATGTCACTGCTCTGAAAAACTGAGCAGCATCCTGAGCAGTGATCTGTGCTTCCTCACTAAATCTGTCCGGTGTGACTGCTCAGGCTGAGATAAGCTTCACTTTGAATTTTAAATAATAATAATAATAATAGTAATAATAATAATTCTGCTCTCTGTTACAGTTTTAAGCTTATATGCAGGGACAGAGCGCACCTTTCCTACTTGTGAGCTACCTCATACTGAAATACCTTTCATATAAAATAAGTAAGGTACCCACTAATTTCATTTTGGTGTGTGGGATTGAGAACTTTGAGGCAGGACCATCTGCTGGTATGCTGTTGTGCCAGGCCCAGCTTTCCTGAAGAGAATTGGTAAATAACCTTATAATCATCTTTTGAGTCAAAGCCTATGTGACTCTTCTTCAAGTATTAGTCCAGGATCTTTGGTCAGAAAGCTCTTAAGCAAGACACACAGCAGAAGCTGATGATTAAGCTTTTAATATGGAAACTGGAATACCCCGCTCTTCACAACAAACAATGCGCAAATGCTTAAATTGGAGAATTGCCCAGCCACTAGGCCAGAGTGGCTTTGGCTGAAGTGCATCTTATCTTGGATGTTGCAGAGGCTTAAAATTCTTTCCCTAAATCCATTTTTTTGCTGTTAAGCAGTCAGCATCTTGTTAGGGCTTCTGAAGGTCTTGACACAGCTTCTGAGTTGGTGAAGAGTGTCTGGGTTGCAGGAAGCTTTGACCTGCTCTCTGTGAGAGGAGGGGCTGAGGACCCTGCTTTTCTCAATGCATATGATGGTTAAAGGTGTGGTGTAGGCTTTCATCTTAATTTTGGTGTGGATATGTTGCAGGCAGCTCAATATATTACTCGACTGGTGAAATGAGACTTCCATGGCCTTGCTGTTATTATACTATCTTGGTCTAAACCTCTACTCAGTCTCTTAAATTTCTTCTTTTGAACTCTGATCTCTTTTCTTCAGATCAAGGGTGATATATCTCCCACATCTTTTCCACTGTTTTGCTGGGGTGGGAGGTGGAGAAGGAAGAGAGCCACAGGAGATGGAGATTAATATCGGAACTGCAATTCTGTTATCTTAATATTCAGTGGTAAGCCTTTGAGTTGAACTTACGGATGAGGAACACCTGGAATAGGATCTTGATCTCAAATATTTTTTTATTGTGTGTCTTAGAACCTTTGGTATCTGATGAATCTAATTCTTCTAACACTGAAATAAAAGCGGATGGGAAAAGAACTCTAAAGGAAACAGGATAACTCTAGAAAGAAATCCATTTCTCTTAATGAAAAAAAAAATCATTTGGCCAGACTGTAGCTTTGGGACAAAGGTAAAGAAAGCTCTCTCCATAAATTTAAATTGGTGACTAAGTTGTTGTCTTTCACTTCATTCTGTAATGGGCAGGAATCCCTGAGTGATAAATGATGAATCATGGCTTTTTAGTAACTCCAGGGCTATATACAGGCCTAAGGGCAGGATTATCGAAATGGTTAATGCAGTGGTCTTCCTGTAACCAAAACTAAATTTAGCCCATGACCAACTCTACCTGATCTTAAACCATCTAATTATATAGACAGACTTGTAATGCAGAGATTATATTTTCAGTTATTTTAATACTTGGTAGCTGTTGTGGTGCTGGGCTAACATGGAAATTGTAGCCTAGAGTTTTCTTGATATTGGAAATACAGTTCTTATTGCCACAGCTTCAATTTACTGCCTCTTGTACAACAAAGTTGACCTCTCTGACCTTTTACCATCTCTGCGAGGTATGGAATAACCTTACCTTGAGCGCAGTGGAATTGTAATGCATCGTTTCCCTACCTTTCTCCCTCTGTTTGCCTGTTACATGTAAATGATATTACGTGCTTTGCAATCACGTAAATTTTACTTTCAGCCTACAGGACTAAGTAGGAAATAATAAATCTATGAAAAAGAACCTAAACCTACTGAATTAGTGCTGCTCTACTAATATGGGCTGGTGGTAGCAGCCTTGTGTCTTCCACCTTCCCCGCCCTGCCAATTCATTTAAGAATGAATCTGGATTAGTGTGCTGGATTGTTTGTTGTTTGTTTGGTTTTGTTTTTTTTTTTTTTTCCCCTTACAGCTTTGTTGCAATATACTGCTGATAAAAACCCAAGATCTTTACTAAATCAAATTGTGCCCTTTCTCCCAGTTGCATAGGAACCGGAGAGCCCTGTTCTTACCATGAGCCAGGGTCCTGTTATTGTGAGTGCTGTACCAATATCTATTAAAATTAGTGCCTTCTGCAACAGCTTGCAACTCACCCTCAAACAATCAGTCTGGTTAATAAGTGGAATTTGTGCTTTCACCTGCTCCAATAAGTCTTCTCTGTCTTGCAGTTCAAACCTAACTACTTAAAGTGATGTAATTTCTTCTTGGCTTTTGTTGCCATGTACTTGGTAAAAATTAGTTTCTAAATCTGACAGTATTAAAAGGTGTACTGGATTTCAGAGTGCTGAGAGTCTTCATTCTCTTCTGGCATAATGTCTTCCCTGCAGCCTGAGGTTCACTGTCTTTGCCACTTCTCTAAACATCTCCCATACATCTGCAATCAATAAGTGTGTCTTTTTTTGGTTCTTTTTTTCTCCCCCAGACCAGTACCTTAGCTAACATGCTTGTAGTGATTCCCTTACCAGAACAGACTCCAGAGCCTAAGCAAAATGCTTAGTTTCTCTAATGAAAGATTAAAGATAAATGAGCAAAGGACATCGCTTTAAAACACATATTGTGTAATAACATTAGTATGTAACTTCATAAAAGTCTGGCAATTCTGCAGAAAGGAATCTGTCCCCTGTTCTCAAAGCAATGTAAGTGAGCAATTGTAAGGAATTGCTGAGGGCTATGACCTGGACAACAGGCCATATACAGTCTTATGTGCTACCTCTAGTTACAGCTATATAATCTCATTAAAGCTAGAAGTATGGGGAGAGAGGAGGCAGAACTTTGTCTTTAAAGTTATTTAAATTAACATGAATTAGGAAGGAAATATTTAAGTGCCCTAACCTGCTCACTGCTTGGAACATGGTGGAGCAAAAGGTTTTCTAAAGGGAGTTTTCATGCTTACTTGATGTAATGACCTAACTGAGCTGCTCTAAGTAAAAGGATGTTGTTCTTAATGACTAGAAGTCTTCTACTCAGTGCCTTTGTTCAGACTCGCCTGGTCACATGCAGAAGAAACAGATGTGACAGCAACTGCTGAATAATCACCCTGAGACAGTCATCTAAAATGGAGAGGATTTAAAGATGGAGCTAGCTTGCTTTTTCTTTTTATGTGGCCTGTCCTATTTCTGGGCACATGCTGCTGGAGGCTTGTACAAAGGATGCATCTTGCCTAGCTCTTTTTTCCCTATACTGTAGCTGTATATTCTCCAAGTAACAGCTCACCTCTCCTGCTATAAGGCTGTGCACAAGTGTGCAGATAAGAAATAACCTGACAAAAGAGGTGATGTGGTAAGTCACTGAAAGCAGAGCTCTTCTGGCTTTCCTGCACCTACATGGAAAATCTAATCTGTCTTGTGATGCTTGTAGGGCAGAATCTAGAAATATGAATCCAGTAAAAAAAAAAAAAAATTCTCAATCTGTTTTTGCTGGCCAGAGGTGGCTGCTAGCACTTCTTCCCACACAACTGCACCCCCAGCTGCTAGCATCTCTGCTGTCTTCTGATACTACTGCAACAAATACAAAAATGTCCCACTGCACTGCTTCTCACAGGACAGTGCCCATGTCCCTGCAGCCAGGCAGGGTGTTTATTTTTTATTTTTCCCATCACTTTACAGATGCTGAAGCAGACCTGGTCTCTGAAGGGCAGCAGGAGTGCAACTGCAAAGTTGCCCTGCAACACTGCTGAACTGAATCTAGGGGACAGCTTTTCCTTGTCAGTTTGTCACAGCTGTACTGGAGGTCACAGCATCCTACCAGGGCTGTACCTTGTCCACCACAGAGAGCAGTGCAGGAGATCATCCAGCTAGGGTGCTCTGGACTGTCAGCACCCCCAAAGGCTGTTTAGTCCTGCCATCCTGACTCCTTTCAGGGTTGTGAAAGTTGGTGGTTTTCTTCTCCAACTCCAAAAGAGTTGGGCCCCCCCCAAGTCATCTGAGTAGTGTAAACACAAGTTACCACACCACTGTCATGATAATAGTTCCGTGCATTACGTTTTTAGGTATTTGAGAGGTCTCATAAAGTCCTACTAAAGGGAATTGTATTTAGAAAGTATCTTGTAACATACTTAATGGTTCATCACCTACCTTGTCTCTGCAGCTTTGAAAGTGTTCCATCCTTCTTGCCTGAGCATGAATTTGGCATAGTGTTCTGATCTTTACATAAATAAGGCCAATATCAATGTTGGTGGTTCAACTATAAGGTAACTTCTAGGGCTGTTATACAGCTCTCTTTCTCCCCAGACACTGGTGTTCTAAAAAATGTGTCCATGTTTTTTTTCTTTTTAGTCTTTAGCTATTGTGTTAGAGCACCGTGTGCCAGCAGATCTAAGTGCAACTGGATAATGGAGGTCTGCCTTCCTGAAAAATGCCATTGCTGGAAAAAAAGTTTCTTTGTACAAATTTCTAGGATAATCTTAGATAGTGCTGTGAATTATGCTGTGGGCAAGTCAAGCAATAAAGGGGAGCTTGGCATATGACACCCTATCTAGTACTTTAATAACAGTATTGAAGTCTGTGGACACATGGCTGATAATTTGAATACCAGTTTTTAGTGACAACTGTTATCCCCATCTGTTTTCATGTGGCTCTGAATGACTTCATTTGATACTTATGTTCACTGTTTCCTTGTATGCATTGGAATGCAGCCCACTTCAGAAAACATGTAATTCAAATAACTTTCCTCAGGAAAGTGGGATCTTTTGAATGCATTCTATTTTTCCTTCATATCCCTTACAGCCAGTCAGTTATACAGTACCTGTGTAATACCAGAAAGAAATGTAGAGCAGTGAAGTCTTTGGTCTCTTCCTTATAAATATGGAGGGATTGCTCTTCACCACCAGTTTCTGAAGTTGTAATGAGAGTAGAAGGAAGAGTAGGGAAGAGAAAGCTTTAAGAGCATTTACTAGAGACATGGAAAATCTAGAGTGGTGCTGTGCCTAGTTCTTTGTTGGTTCCAGAATTATCTTCTCCATAGATTTTTGGGGAGAAAAAAAAAAAAAGATTGGTTGCTATGAGTTGTCTGAGTAAGTTTGGCCATTTCTGCTCCAAGATGGCTGTGATGTGGAGGTGACTTCTACTTTAAGAATCTCATGTGTCCAGTAGTACATATATAAGCCAAGCACTAGTGTGGTCCAGTCGTGAGTCACCTGCCTTCTCCTGCTGCAAAGGAGCACAGATGAAACTGATTTCTTCAGAGCAATGCTGTTCACTTTTTCCAGCCTGGAAACTTGAGATTGACAATTCAGAGCTAAATATAATCTGGCTGGCTACAGGGAGTGACTCAGATGCAACAAGCCAGTCTGCCCTATCACCACTTCCAAAAAGCCCTGTTGGCTTTTCAGCATGAGTAGCAGAAGCAGGTGGGGAACTAGTCTGAATTTTAATCTCTTTCCATACAGTTGTCCTGTCTCCTGTTGGCACAACTGACTTAAAGAATTAAGAGCCAGTCTCTTCTCTGAAATAACACTTGGGGGTTCTTCCTTGTTGGCATACCAGTCCAGCAACAGATTTCTTCTGCCTGTGCCGGATATGAAGCACAGACCACAAACCATTGCATCCTCCTCAGCAGTGGGGTGGAGTGGTGAGTCATTGTGCCTGTTAGCTTTGGAACGGTAAGACTGACTGTAAAGGCTACAGGAGCAAATCTTGACTACGTCTGGCTTTATCAGGGCAGTGCTGTGCTGCTGTCAGAGTTGTAACAGCTCAGAGACCTCAGCTGCTGTGTAATTGGATCAGTGCACATACAAGTAAATCAGAAGGCACATGAAATCACGTAACTTATTACTATATAAGTGAAATATAATAGAGCCTGGACTTTGTGGCAGTACAGAAACAAGCCAAGCAAAGTGCTGAAAGCTTGACTCTGAACAAGCTCTAAATACTTGGGAAAGTGGTTTGAGCAGGTGATGTTCTTGCCCTGGTCCAAATAAGGGACTTGCTGTTTATAGTCCAAAGCTGATCCACTCGATGGCTTGGTTTGCTTGGTAACTCTGATAACAATAATAGAACACAAACCTCAGCAGTGACTCTCTTGCCAGGGCTGGCTCTTCCTGCAAGACCTTTATCCCATACTCCAGTTCCTTCTGCTTCTCAGGCATGCTTGCCTGGGGCTGGGTTTCCATTTGTTGTGCTGATGGTGGCAAGCTTCTTCTGCAGGTTCATAAAATTACTTTGTTTGTAAACCAGTAAGAAGGTTTATTCAGAAATAAGAAATAGTATTTCCTTTACTCAGCGTTCCCCTACCTTTCCTATTTTGCAAACCTAGACAGGATAATATGAAAAGCTAGTTCATCTGAAGGCCTAGGCTGAGCCTGGTGTTGGTCATGTAGGGAAAAGATCAATCCCTTGGACAACTGCTTGTTGGCTCTCTCTGCTCTCAGGATTTGCTAACTCTAGGTCTGATATGCAATGAATATGTTGATTGCACAGGTAGGAGGGGTCCTAGTGGTAAGTGCTTCTGTTGATGACATGCCGCAGAAACTGTCATTATGCTGAGCTATGCTCAGGAAGAGAATGTAAAGACAAAGATTATATAAATCCACTGCTAAGGGTTGCTTGTTCAGTTGCACTTGTTGCTTTATTTACCTTCTACCTAAAAATCAGAGGTTGGTAAAGGTTTTGACAGCAACAATTGACTTTGTATTGCCTTACCTCCTTAGTAACAAGGTACCAGTGAGCTAGATGTTTGCTGCATAAACACGTCATGAAGGCTCTGAAACAGGACACTTTCTTCTTTTTTTTTCCTCTCTTCTCTCCAGATTTCTGAGTCCCCTGAATATGCTTATTGGCGGTACTGTGGTGGTGCTGGTGTTCATGGGGTTTGTGTGGGTATCACACAACAAGGATATCCTCCGCAGGCTGAAGAAGCAGTACCCAACCACATTTGTAGTGGTCATCATGCTGTCTAGCTACTTCTTGATCTCCTATCTGGGAGATGTCATGGTGTTCATGTTGGGGATCACACTTCCTCTCCTCCGTAAGTATTTTTCCTCTTCTCTAGGGCACTAGGGGTGTGTGACTTGAGCTTTCTCAAAAAAGTCTGCTGAGTCTAAACTGGCTGTTGCCTTTATTATCTCTATTTAAATGATCCCAGAACAAAATGGAGGGGTTCGATGACACGGGACACACAAAACAGCACAAGCCATCTTTAGTGTTATTAAATGGGTACCTGCAGTTACTTAAGTGGTCACTGAGACTTCATCTTCTTCCAGTGATGTCATGACTCCAAGGCCATGGAGTGTGTCTTAAGATGAATGCCACAAGAACTATGAGTTCCTTGGGCATTAACAATTAATAAATGTGTTTCCATCCACACAGTGATGTTTGTCCATGCTTCTCTGAGGCTCCGGAACATAAAGAACAAGCTGGAGAACAAGATGGAAGGAATAGGCTTGAAGAAGACCCCAATGGGCATCATACTGGATGCTCTAGAACAGCAAGAGGATAGTATCAACAAACTGGCTGACTACATATCTAAAGTGAAGGAGTAGGCAGCTGCAACGTGGCATTTTTACCTGTTGCAGGAGTGTAGTTGCTATTTACTATTGTTCAAGCTTGCTTTCAGTTTGTGTACAAAACAGGAAATGCACGTGGTACAGATTAATAGTTGCAGGATACAGGTATTCCAGGGTCTTCAGGGCTCCTCTAAGAACATAAGAGCAGCAACTTTTTTCTATTGTATAGCAAAATGTTCTGGTGTTTACACAAATACATACTAACTTAAACATGGTTGCTTGTCTCATCTTCTGGGGGGTAGAGGAGGAAGAGATGGAAACCTATGGAATGCAGTCTCTCAAACTGTCTTGTAGCAAATTTGTCTGTTAAGAGTAACACCCCTTTCATGTCAGTTCTGCAAGATGGCAGTTTAGCCAGCTTATGCTGGGTAGCACCTTCAGGCTGGCAGTGTTCAAGGTGAGCTGGAATGTATCAAAAGTAGGTATCTCCTGCATCCTCCAACCCCTCACTAGAGTGGTCTGTATTGACACCACAGTGCTAGCTTAACAGGCAAGTGGTAAAACTCTGCAATACTTGTGACGCATATGGATTCCTGTCCTCACCTCACATTCCTCCTTCAGCAGCTGGGAAATGGCCTAAATAGATCTAATCATGAAGAATATATATGGGACTGTGCCTCTTGTCAGTTCCAGTAAAATGCACCTTTGGTTTCTCTGAAATCTTGATCTGTAGAAGCTGCTCCTCTCTGCAGGAGAACCAAACTTCCTTGCATACCAGCTAAACTATGGCCAAGCATGGGAAGAAAAAAAAGCTTTCAGATACATTGGATGAGCTAGGTTTCTACCCTATTGATGTTTTTAAATACTGCTACTTTAGGACTTACATGTTCTGCTTTAGTCTGTATAGGCTGTTTTGTCGATGGAGGTGTATGTGCATTCTTGAGCGTGGCTCATCTTTTTCTTTCTTCTTAACCAGAATGCAAAGATATAAGTAAAACATGCATCTCACTGACTCTATACTTCTGATGCTCTTCAAAGGAATAAACTGGATTTCAGGTTTACAAGTAAAAGCAATAAATGTCAAGATACAGTTTTTGAAAACCCATTCCAAATTCATGAAGATACTTGCCTGTAACAACTCTTGAAAGTGGTGCGAGAGATTCTTTTATATATATTTTAACTGCCAGCTGTGATGGAATTATCTTGAAAACAGGAGCTTACCAATAATAGAGGGGGAAAAAAAGTTGTCCAGGTGACACTCCATTTCAAATATTCTTGCATTTCTCTTTTCTAACAAAGTAATTAATTTAACAAAAAAGCAAGGATCCTTAAAGTTGAAGCTTTTATGTAACTTACCATGCTGTTCTCATAGTGAACTGTGTAGAAATCTAAACATGTCATTCCATTTAAGTGTTAAAGTGATCAGTATTTATTGAAAATGTCTGTATATTCCAGCTGAAGAGTCAATGGCCTGTTCCTCACTTATAGCGCATGGTCTTTGTTTTTTGAAAACTGTTTCCACACTTAAAGAACATAGTAGCCTATGACTTCATCATTACTGTAGAATTTTAAAAACTGCACAGTTATGAAGAAAAATAAACTCTAATGGTGATTACTGAGTGCATTTGTTTCAGGTTGGGAAAAGTGACTGAAAATTTGAGCTTGTTTCTCTTTCCATGGTTGGTGGAACGCTGTAGCATGGTGGTGGGAGATCTGCTGCCACCCTGCTGCTCGTGTCCCAAGCCCATGCTTGGGATTAAGCTGCTGGCTTCGAATCCTCTGTATCTGTATTAACTTGGTTGGGGCACAAGGGACCTCTGAGCTGCAGGAGTGTTACTGCCTTGCTCTTGCATCTTTAGAGGGGTGAAGTACTTAAGGCATTTGTTCATGCTGGTTCAGTCTGTTATATAACTCTACCTTACTTAACTGGGATTTTACATTTCTTTTAATTACCTGAGAGAGATTTCTGCTTCTGAGATTACTGGAAGCTGTGCCTTGAGCAGTACTAGGAGGCCAGCTCTGCTGCAGTCAAACTAACGGTGCCATCTCTGTAGCTCCTGCGATCGCTGGGGAGGCTGCTCAGCAGAATAAGAGGGGTTGGAGCAGGGCTCCACGGGTCCTGCTGGACAGACCCAGGCACTACCTGTCAGCTGCAGCAGCGCTGCTGCTTTGGCTGCTCCTTCCTGGGCTTGCACCTCGTAGCTTGAGATGGTAAAGCACTCTATTTTCCTTTGTACTTCCCTGTCCCAGCTGCTGAAGTCTGAGCTGCCCTAGCCTGGCCTTGAAGCCTGTAGGGAGAGCACAGCGTGCACCAAGAGCTTTCTGGGGCAGTTGCTCTTTGCACTTGTCACTTGCTGCTGTGCCCCACGCGAGCGCTTGGTTAGAAGAACCAAGTTCCTTCTCTTTCCTACTCTTTGGAAAGGCTGAAAGAGAGGGATGTATGAAACAAGTGCAATGAAAACTTCACTTCCTTTTTTATGTCTTTGCCGTGCAGCAATAGCTTTTCCCTCCCCCTTACATGATACCTAAAAACTACTTGCTATGTCTTTTGCAATACATCAGTCAGGTTTCCCAAGTCTGAAGTGTTACAGCTGCAGACAAGAGCAGCTGAGAAGGAGCTTTACAAGTTTGGAAGATGAAGAGTGGAAAAAGACCAGGTGATACATGCAGAAAGGACAAGGATAAATGAAAACTGGATCCAATGATTCCCTGGGACTGGGATATAGCTACCAGGGGAAGGCTGCTAAGAGTTACAGTCAGAAGCAAGGAGAGACTCACCTGAAGGAAATCCTGCCAGGAGCTGCAAAACTCTGCCTTTCAAGCAAGTGTATCAGCCGCAGGACGGCAGGGGAGCTGCGTGTTAGCAAAGGGAAAGGCTTTGTTCTTTCCCTATGCCTTACAACTTTGATGGCTTTCTTAAACAACAACAAAAAAAACACCACAAAAAAAAAAAAGCGCAAAAAATAACTGTTCTCTCATGGATATATTCCACAGGAGTGTGACTTGCCTGTAGCTGCTTTACAGAAAAAGGCTTGCAGCAAAAAATTCTAATGTGATTAAAAAGGGGGAGGAGAAAGAATTTTACAAAAATATTGAGGAAAAATTAAGTTGTGTATATGCAGGTTTAACCCCATCGTATCCAGCCCTGCTAGGGGTGAAAAATGCTATTCACACCCCAAACTAGGGGGGAATGATGAGATTCTTAAACTGCTGGCAAAGAGAGGGGCAAGGCTCATCCTCCTGCCCCAAGAATAGTGTGCAGAGAGATCTGGAACGGCATTTCAGCATGTTCCAAGGGGGCTGTAATTAAGGAATACATCATGGACAGAGGCTGATCGTAGGGAATGAGGATTACAGCTCTCAAAGCAGAGCATGGATCATCTTTTATGTGCTGATCAGGTACAGTATCAACTAGACTACATTCTGAAATAGAAGTAGCTTGAAACCATCAAGCCAAGGTGTTTGATGTACCAGAGCAGTTGTTCTGTTCTGTGAGTATCTTGTTAGCCATGGAAGTGCTGCACACATCTTATGGAGAGAGCTTTATTTCATTTCTGTTTCCTTAGCCTAAAAAATGAAGCTGTATACATACATTTCTCATGGACAAGAGAATAATAAAGGAACATGTGTGTGAAAAGAAAGATAAGATAAAGCACAGCATGTTCCTGTAGAATCTGGCAGCAGAAGGACAACGTGGAAGCAAAATAGTTTGCTGACAAACTAGAAAGACAAGGTTATTGATGCCTCTGAGAAAATACTCCCACAACACACTGGAGCCTCAGATCCACTTGGCAGACAGATGGCATCGGGATTGTTTGATACCTGATGGAAACACTTAGCACTGACTTTTCCCATGCCAGCCGCTTTCACCACACTTATAAAAGTGCGTATTGCAAGTTTTGTTCCCAAAGAGTCTTATATACCACCTGGGTTCTGCAGAAAACATCTGCTGAAACAGTTGTAAGCAAAACTTGAATAGTCTTTATTCCAAGTTGTTTTCTTTGGGTCAGTCTGGTCTCTCACTCCAGCTGCTTTGGCAATGGCACCTGGACAAGGACAGTAAGTATTAGGAGGAAGAAATTTCTCAGTCTTTTTTCCCAAGCCAGTTCAATACAAACCTGCAGAAACTGTGAAAAGATCAAAAATATAACAGCCGGGAGCTCCAAGGAGCTCTGGTTGGGCATTTCTTTTGTTTGCAATTCGTCACTTGCTGTTTGCTATGCCTAATGCCAGTAAATCAATTTGCAAGCAATGAGTCCCGCCATGGACTGAACACCCAACTCGGCTCAGGCAGTAAAATCCCACTTTAGAGATGAAGCTGAGGATATTGAGGCAAATCAGGAGTTGCCAAGATCATGCAGGCAGGTGAGAATAACACCCTAATAGCCCAAATCCACGCCATGTGGCCTGATGACAGAGGACCAAAAAAAAAAAACCAAAAACCAACCCCCCAAAACTCACCAAACAACCACCCCAAAACCCCAACACATGCATCCATTGCTTTGCATGGGCTGTGGTAGCAATTGTTACCTGACCCATTTAGGGTGGACCATGAATTGATCCCTCCACGCCAAGCACCGTAGCACTCATATATAAAAAAAACTCCCAAGGATTTTTGGGGGAATGGCTGGGGTTCACTATGACTTGCTGACACCCAGCAGCACCCAGGTTTCTTAATCACTGCTGTGCAAAGTGAAGGCTGTGACTGACAGAGCATCAGCACCATCGTTCTCCATCTTCCCAAGAGGAGGGGAGGCAGCAGATCCCGCGGCCGTCACAGACCAACCTGCCATCACAAGCACCATCTTGGTCTGCTCAGATAAACCGTGACCTTTGTGAGAGCAGGTCTTGTCATCTTAGACATGGCACTGGAATGCAAAACAAACTGAGCTCTAGAAAGGCCAAAAATGCCAAGGAGAAGCCCTGGCTGCAGCCAAGTTGGGCTGGTCAGCAGAAACCACAGCCCCAGACTTGGTTTGGGGGCAGAACATTCATGTTAAGCCTAAACCAGAGTCACTGCAGGACCTGCCCCCGCCAAAATTTCAGGAATTACCGAAGGAAAAATTTTTTCTGTATTGGTATAAATGAAAGCAAAATATGGCCCACTATATAAAAACACCAACATAAAATATGAATGGCAAAATTCTACTTAACCATTTTTAATTGCAAAGTATTTTCTGTCCCCTTCCCCTAGCCTTAGCAACACAAACAGATGCATCACCATCACTAAGCAGATCAGTCAGCTTTTAGTATTTCTTGAGCAATAGTACAATGCAAGGAAATATAACATTTTAGGAAAACAAAAGGTTAAAAATCTGGTGGCCAGCATTTTGAGAAGTGGCACATGAATTTGGTACCCAAGTAAGAGCATCACCAAGTGGCAGCTATTACAGCTTGGGATTTGGACTCTCAAAGCTATGATGATGTTGAGTTACATTTGCACTTGAGTTGTGACCACTGAGCACTTTCAGTGGCCAAGATTACTTAAAAATTAATATTTAAAAATCCTGTAGTATCACTACTTGCTTTCTATAACCCTGCTCTATCTTCACTGCTAACGGACCTGGATCTGATTTCCTTTTTCCCATTAGCACTAGAATTTTGCAGCGGATTTAAATAGACACAAAAAGGTTGAGCAGCAGAGGGTTGCTAAAATAATGCACTCCTTGCTACCAGGTGGGGCAGGCAGGAGCAAGTCTGCAGGCTGTGCATCTAGGCTAGATTTCAGTGTAGATATATGTGCCTCGGGTGAATTTGGCCCCAATCCTTCCTACTTTTTATCAGCTTATTGACAATTTTTTAAACCTGATGATAGTGAAAATAAATAAATAAAAAACCCAACAAAGAACAGACAAAATTTGTACCTTTTGCCACCAAACAGTATTTTAGAGGACCAACTATTTAATCTGAAATGTTTTTAGGCGACTGTAAAAATGCATTATGTGCTCAGGCAGCTGAGATAAAGCATCTTTTACTCGTTCTGTTGTTACAATTCAAAATGTAAGGCTCAAACACATGGAAAAACACTGTAGCAAAGGGTTTTGCAGTATCAGTTACAGAAAATAACTCTTAAGAATTATATTACATTCTCCCTCATACTAAAGCTTTTCACAGAATCATCAAGGTTGGAAAAGACCTTGAAGATCATCCAGTCCAACCATTAACCTCACACTGACAGATCCCAGCTACACCAGATCCCTCAGCACTATGTCAATGTAACTCTTAAACCCCTCCAGGGATGGGGACTCCACCACTGCCCTGGGCTAATTTCCCTTAAATCAGACCAACTGAAGGCAGTCCCGGACATGGCTGTACCACAGACCCTTCTCATTTCCCACAGCCTTAGCCCAGCAGCACTGAAGGAGTGTGGTTACACCCCCTGGCCAGCCCAGGGGCCTGGGCACCCCCCATGGGGGCAGACGGAGGCAGGGGAGTGTTGGCCAGTATGTTACTGGAACCCCAGTTCCTGCCTCTGTGCAGTTCCTTACGTGACTGTGGGTGACCTATTTTGCTGCCAGTGTTTCAGTTTACCCTTTATTACCGGGCCAAGCGATGGTGCTTTCTTGTGGAAAGTTCGAGCTAAAGAAAAACAGGGCTCCCAAAAAGAGAAACGTTTTTTATGGGGGTCTGGGGATAGAATAATGTGAAAAATAATACCTGTTGCTCTCCTGACACAAACATCTTATGATAGCATTTGCCTATCGTAACTAACACGCTATTACTAGGATGCTAACGCTGAGTCCTGTGGGTTTGTTTGCCTCCTGAGTGAATTTCCTTTCTTTAACCTGTACGGACGCAGAGATGTGCGAGGCTGCAGCCTCGGAGCTTGCTGTCATTTCTCTGTGTAAGCCAGACCATAATGCTGCCAGGGGAAACAGTCACCCGCATCCCAGGAATGGCAGCATGATGCAAAAAGACAAGGATATCCAGCACGTGGGTCCATTTGCGAGCCCTACCGGATGGCCGACATGTCAAACGGCAGCTCCGGAGCACGTGGGGTGAACGCGATTCCCTCCCCTCGCAGCCATCACTAAGCACTTACCGGTTTAAGATAAGCGACGTTACTCTGACGAATGTCATTCAGGAGCTGATCTCTTGGGGTTATTTCAACGAGCGGAGGCGGCCTTCTCCTGGGAACAGGTTTAAGCGTTTTGATGACATCTTTGAGGTTGGTTTTCTCAGCGGGTTCCATGTACTTTGACACAGTGGGTTTGCGCTGAGTCTTCTTCAGCTTGACCACTCTGAAGCTGACGGGTTTCTCTGTGCACAGCTGCTCAGGGGCCGGCTGCCTTGTGCTCTCCTGCCTTTTGCTCAGAGACGTGGTCATGGGGATGGGTGGTTTCGGAGCTTGTGGGGGTTCGTGCATCCTTGGCTCGGGCAGCGGTCCCCCCAGCATTTCCCACATCCCAGGAGGCAACCCAAGTCCATTTTCCAGCATCGCTATCAACTCCCTCTGCTCTTTCATTTGCTGCTGCCTTTGCTCCTCTTGCCTCTTTTGCCTCTGCTTATCCAGGTTTCTACTGAGCAGGTTGGTCACCACCATCCTGGGCCCTGGCAGTTCGAAGTGGTACCCCATTTTAAGGAGGGTGGTGTTGGCTTTCAGCAGCCTGGCGATCTCCATTTCTGCCTGGTGGCCCAGCATGCTCCGCTGGTTGTGAAAGCGGAGCTCCGTCACCGTCTCGTTGTACTGCAGGCACCTCATGATAGCAACGATCCCTTTGCCAGAGATGAAATTGGAATCAATGTTCAATGTGGTGATGCTCCTGTTCTCCCGCAGCATGTTGGCCAGCGCAAACGCCACGTTGTCATCAGCCCCCACGTTGGCCAAACTGAATGTTTTTACGTTCTTATTCTTTTTCATGGCATTGACAAAGTCTATCAGCATTTCTTTGGGGATGTTTTCTATGTTGTTCAGGTTGAGCTCTTTCACGTTTGGGTTGTTTTTTCGGACTTTCTCCAAACTCTCTTCTAAGTTGGTTTGATTTCCTGAAGGCCTGGCACTTAGCTTCATGAAGCTGGTATCCAGCGCTAGTTTCTTGGGGATGTTTAGTTTTGATATTTTCTTCTCATTTTCATTTGTTTTTTCCGTGATTTCTCCTGATTCTGTACCTGATTTCTTACTTATTTGATCACTGTGATGGTTCTCACTGGTGGAAGTCTCCTTTGTTTCTAATTCAGTCTCATCCTCCTCTTCATCCTCTTCCTCATCTTCCTCCTCCTCCTCTTCATCATTAGCATCTTCCTCCTCTTCTTCATCTCTCTCATCCTCCTCCTCATCACTTCCATCTTTCTTTGTCTCCCCACATTGTGTTCTTGAGTTGGACAAGTGCTCATTTTTGTAACGTCTCTCTTTTCCCTCTGCTCCTGGCACCTTCCCACCGGCCACCTCGCTGCTGCCACCAGCCTTTCCTTCTGTCTCCACCGCAGCACTTCTCTGAGGAAGACAAAACCTCACAGCTGAAATAACCGAACACAGCTTTGTTACATTAACTTTCTGCTCAAACACATAGCAGCTGGATTTAGATACCTCTATGCCCATACACAGAATAATCCTTAGAAGTGTCATTGCCTGTAAGTCAGGGCTGTGCTGGCTTGCTTGGGAACACAGGAACAATTGCTCTTAAAGAGGCTTGCAAACCAGTTTGTTATTGTCGCCTGTTAAATCCTGTACATATTTAGTGCTATGTTAAAGTGGTTCTTGAACCCTTCTGGGCCTTAAGAGTCTCTGATACAAAGTCTCTTTCTGGGTTTTTAATTTTTATCATTTTCTTGACAAGAGAGGAAGTTTATTTCATATGCAACAAACCACTGGAAATCAGTGTAAACCACTGACTGTTTGCTCAGCCCAAGGAGGAGTGAAGAGGGGGCACATCATAACAGCAGCAGAGTCATCCAGCACAACAGACAATAAGGCTGCCTGCTCTGGTACCTGCTGGAGCATCACAGCTGAGGAAACACGTCACTGAAAATAAAGCAAAATATCAGCTCAGTTTTATTTTGAGTCCGGAGATAGGCAGCTGGACTCTGCACACAGATGTTGCAAGACACTGGGGCTTCTAGCATGAAAATAAAATTAATTGCAAACTTCCACCATCTCCAGAGACCGTCCTAGCTGAGATTTTTTTTTTTGTAAGCCTCTTTTTGCAAGTGGATCCTCCATCACTGAGAAATGCTAATAAAGATCAAGATATTTTCCTAAAAGTTTTGCACTAGTTCAGGCAGGGCAGCGTCATGGCTTGTGCTTCACTGAAAGTCAGACAAAGTGGTCACAGTCACTTCTGCCCTCAGGGCTGTGGTTCCTATTTGCTCTGGCATCCACTACCACAGTTTACTTCAGTTTAGGTTCAGTACTGAGATCACTTGACCAGTTGTAAATGCAGCAGGCAGCTCTATGCTCAAGTTCCAGATTTAACCTCAGAAATATTTAAAAAAATAAATAAATTTCTTCCTTTGGTAAGAATGTTGCAAGAGGGATAAAAAACCCAGATTTCCCCTTGTCTCCAGGAGCAACTCATTAAACTTGCCCTGGGAAAGCTATTTATGTACAACCTTAACTTTATTTCAAAGCAGTAGGGATATTAGAATAAACTTATTGTATTGAAAAGGATTGGTCTAGTTCATGAAGTTCGCATGCTTGCTCGTTAACTTATGTTTCACATTGTTAAAATACGGTGTTTCGGGGTTTCGTCCAGTATGACATTAAATTCTGTCAATTAATTAGTTTGATACAGATGATTAATGTAGTCTTCCATGGAAAAGCAGTATGGTGTTGTTCCATACACAAAGTCAAACAAATTTAAGTTACATCCTCCAAACTGATTTTATGACAATTTCTCAATGATTTGCTTTACTGAAACAGAATTGGTATTTTCTTATATTGAAAAGCTTAAGTAAATATTTAGGAAAAGCAATTAAAATATTATTAACCCTGACGTCAGTCCAATCAGGATCCTGACATTGCTGAGGCTTTTAGGATGACTTTAAATTTGTTTGTACCATACCTTATGTAAGGGATGGAAGCAGAGGTAGGTTAAGGTATTAAAAGTATAAAACAGATCCCACAGCAGATGCACAATAAATATTTGTGATTTTTTGCTTGTTACCTCAGAGGGCAAGAGGGTGACGGGAACTCTCTCATCCTCGAGCATGCGTCTAGATGCTTTCTGCCAGTACAGGTAGTCAACCAGAGACCTGTGGTCAAAGCTTCCCGTGGGGGGTTTCTCCGTCTGATCTTTCTGTATCATCCCAGTTGGGACTTCGGGGTCTGGGGCCATGACTTCCATCTCACACTGCAGCTCCTTTAGCTCCTCGGGTGACAGGTTTGCCAAGATTTCATCTTCATCAATGTCCTCGGGACACACTTCTCCATCAGAGTTTTGGCTGAGTTCAGACATGTTTGTTCTTCTTTCCTTCCTCTAGTACTTTTTAAACTGAAAGACAAATTTTTAAAGATTTTTTTTTTTTTTTTCTCATGTTTTGGTCATGAGCTGTGGCAGCTCTCGGTCTCAGTGCGGGAGACAGACGGTGCAGCTTAGTCTATATTAAGCTGCACTTGGCTGGATAAAGAGAATTTATGGTGATGCTGCCATGCTCCATTTTCAGCAACCTGTCAGCTGTGCAAACCCTTCTGACATTTCAGTGCAGCTGGTGTGTCCCCCATTGAGTAAGGCATTGAGTAAGGGTCATTTTCTAGAGGATTCCTGGGGCACTACGCCTTTCTGTGCTTCACCCCAGGCATGAATTGCCATAGGTGGGTGGAGTGACATTAATGGTACCTGTGAGGTGTGTGGGTGAAATTCTTCACTGTGAGAAGAATCAGCACAAGGAACATCTCTGATATCTCAAAAGGGCTGTGGGCTCTTCACTGCCTGTAGCCAGGTCTGAACCCTGACTGAGTTTTGCGGGTGGTTTTGGTGCGAGTGCAGCCGTTGCGCAATGGGTGAGCTCTCCCAGATTCCAGACCCTGGCTCAGGTAGAATCATCCAAGATGGAAAAAGGCAGGTGAAAAGTCAGTACAACACACACCTTGTGCTTGAGGATGGGGTCCATGGGGGACAGGCACCAGCCCTTTGAACCAGCCTGGGCGGTCCCATAAGGAGCATTTCCCACAGCACATCCATGCCCTGCTCCCCTCCAGGCTGCCCAGGGGCAATGCCAGCGCCCTGTTTCTTGACTGGCTTGCCTCTATCATGGATGTTATTTACACTGTCAACAGGTCTTGGCTGACAGACATCTCATCTCAGGTTCATCCTTTTCCTAGTGTCTACCATTATTTTTTTTTTTACAGAATTATTAAGAAACTATGAAGATTTACTTTGCTAGTATTTACAGAGGCAATATAACTATAGAGTATTACCCGAAATCCTTTTTTTCATTAAGTGTCCATTCCAGCCAAGAAGCACCTTCTTCGTTCAGAATATTTTATAGGTTTCTAAATTTACATAGCAAACCAGAAAGCCATATCTCCAACACCACTGCACTCATGGCTGCTTTGTAAAAGCAGACTAGCACGGGTGGATAATTTTTCCACTACAGTGCAATTTCAGTGTGCCACAGTTTGGACTGTTCATTGGATAGGAAGATTTTTCTCTCCTAATTCCATATGTTCATTGCAGGGGGTATCAAATCAAATCCTCAACTTGCAACTGTGAATGCATCTTTTGTAGGAAAGAAACCCCAGACCAAGCCCCACCAATTTTTAAGCCATATTTCTCATCAGTCTCAACCACACTCTGCTGGAGACTGCCAGCAAAAAAATAGCCTCTGCATGACGATGGTCTCTCTTTGCTGTGTTTTGTAACAAGAAACATGGTGTTCAAAGCCCTGTTAACCTCTATTAAAAAGCCATTACCCAAAGCTCCTCGTTTAATTAATGCTGTTACATGGTGGTGAAGAGAGCAAAAATTTAAGAACAAAATAAGTGGTAAAGGAAAAAGTAACAAAAACCCAAGCCAAGAACCTAATGGCTCCATTTGCTTCTTTGATATTTCAGGGGACATCCTTATTTTATATCATGCAGTAGCAAGCACAACAGCAGACCCACACATCAATCTATCTAGTCTCGCAGTTTTAACCCCTAGAGATTGCTGTCCATAGAGTCCATAAATGGTTTCCTGATGTTGTCAAATAAATCAATGCTCTTCGGTAGCCGGTATGTTATTCTCCCAAACGATGCTGTTGGGTCACAGAAGCTGTCTATTCAGTGGTTACTTATCTCTTGCTAATTTCTTGACTGTAAATAAAGCCCTTGGCCATCTTCTTGTATTTCCATGATCTTCAGCCAGACCATCTTGGGGCCATGGTCCTGTCAAATCTAAGTAGGGTCAAACCCATGAAGTCCTCTCGAGAAGGAAAACAGGGATACTGAGAACACTATCGGGTATTTGAAAAGCAAGTTTTCTTCTAAGTAGAAATATATATCACTTAATACCATGATTAGGAAACACTATACTTCTGGGAGAGATGCCTTCTTCGTCAGATGCAGAGCGAAGGGCTGCCTGGTGACACCTCTCCTAGAGACATGGGTGCTAATCCCACAGATTTCCAAGGTGGGTATCACATTTTGCCTACTTTAGGTCTCTACTGCATAAATTACCTTGAGTTCAGGATTCACTTCCTTTACTAACATGTTGCTTAGTGTTTTGGTTCACTGGAAACGGCACGTTCAGGCAACAAACGACACCCTCCAGGCTGGGGAGACACAGCCGAATCTAGAAGTCTCTTCCAAGGCAAAACTCCCATCTTCTTCCCAATAACGTTTGCGGGTATTCCCCTCAGAGCTTTCCAAAATAATCACCGATTCCTCAACCAACCTTCATTAAGACAGGAAAGCCACTTCCATCAGTAGCATTTGCTATTTTCATGCCAGTTTGACACTTGCTCAGGAATCTCCAGACTAATAAGCTGTTGCATGAGGTGCTGTTTCCAAACAGCTGAGAGCTGTGCCAGCAGCTACGCTCAGAGCAGAAGCTGAAGACAAGAGGCACCTGCATCTATCGCAGTGCCATCCCTATGGGTAGCAGCTCAAAATTCACACTAAGGAGGTACCTAGTAAGTGTTAAATAAAAGCACTTCAGGAGCAAACTGATAGAAGAAAAGGTCTGCCCTTGGTAATGAACAATTCTCGTGTATGGATGAACTCTTGCATGAAACCCGGCAGGTTCTTGTGAAGGACTGTTTCAATTAATTGATTTTTTTTTTTTTTTCCACTCAAGCATTTCCTTCAAAACTTCTCACCCATCTCTCTTGAAAGCAAAAGAATTGACAAGTTTTTAACTCAAATATTGAGAGAGGCCGACTGCTGTGTCACAATTTGATGCAAAGCAGGCCATCAAACCATGCTTTAACTGCCTAAAATGCGTTCTATTTTTAAGGTAATTGATGGGACACATGCTGATACCAAATGCTTGAGAGCAATTTCTGTAACATTGGCTTTTTTTTTTTTCTTCTAAAACCCACACATTTATTTCTTTATTACCAATCCATGGCATTTCCAAGTGCCAAGGCATTAACTGAAACGAGTCGGAGAATGCGCCTGTGTAACATAACCTCGCATCACTTTTAAGAAACTCATAGGCTTGATGGGGCAGTCTAAAATTGACCAAGAGTAGCATACACCAAGCATGTCCATCGATGCAGTGTAATGCAATATAGGGATTATAAAGGGTCAGATGATGGGATCTTAACAATAACAACCACTAAGTAACGAGAGCAATCATAGAGAGACACCCTGTGGGAAAAACACCAGGGAGCATCTTGGGAAAAATAAACCACCTCACCACACCTCCAAACTTACAGATATAAATATATCAGCTTAAGTTTGTTGCTTAAATAGAGTAAGGACATCTGACTTTCGAAGTATTTGCCCAAGTCACTTGACAGGGAGCTGCAAAGTCAAAGCCCCGTGTGAAGCAGCAGGCGCGGTGGTGGCTGACGCGGGGACGGGATGGAGCAGCGGGAAGCCCCTCGCCCCTGCCGTCACCAAATCACCACATCTCACTGCGTGGAGGGCTGCCTGTTTCCTTCAGCTCTGAGAGTAGCAAGCAGAGCTACGTCTCCTGTTTCAGTGGGACCTGGATACCTCTAATATGGCCCCAAAAAAGAACATCCTGATTTTATTAAAATTTTTTTCTAGTTTCCAGTTTCAGAGAAGTCTGAGAGCGGCTACACTGGGTCCTCCCTGTGCAGTAGGAAACCACCTCTGTCATCGTCCACATTCCTTACTACAGGGAAAAGAAAATATTAAAATGTGCAGGGAGAAAGGGGGAACGTGGAAGGTACTTCGGTCATGTCAGAAATTAAGGAGAGAAAATTTCAGCCTGGGGCAGGGTGGCACTGGCCCCCACACTGGCATGTCCAAAGCAGTCCCACAGCACATGTGAGTCAGATGTGTACGTCTTGGTTTGCATCAAGAAGGGTTAAATAATTGGCTGATGGATGCCTAAACCATTTCAACTGTTTTAAACCATTTTTAAAAGATCATCCGAAACCCCACGTTTGGGGCAGGAAACAGCTCCACATATGAACGTTGACAGGGACATTTTCCTGGCAGGGGGCTGGGGATGACACCGAGAGCAACTGAGCTGGTCCTGGGGGTCTGGGCTGACTCCTGGCAAACCTCTGTCCCATTCAGAGCCAAAACACGTTCCAGATTTCACCCTCGAAGCCTGCGTTTCTGTGCTCACTTGCCAGCGAACAACATTATGCTTCACCTCCCATTCCTCCTGCCAATATAGATGCACTTTTTTTTTTTTAATTTAGCTTGAACAGCACCCCCAGCACAGAGACACACAACACCTCTTTGCACCACTCATTTCCAAAGAGGCAAGTCAGTGGCTACAGCAGGGACTTTCTACTTCTAGATATCATTTATAGCACAATCACAGGCAAAACGCTGAAACGCTCAGCACTAGTTACATCCTGGCCAACTTAGTATACATCCCAGCTCATGTTATTTACATCACCTTGGTAAAACATTTCCAAACACCTGAACATTTTCATCCCTGGATGGTGGTTTGTTGCCTCATCTCCCCACAGCACAGTGCTAACAGCTACCAAAAAAATGACAAGCAGCCTGTAACGAATGAGAATGGGTCTGTGAGAGACCATGAGATATTCTGTTATTTTATGGAGAACAGGCAACCACGCAGGGATGTTGAACATCTGACCACAACTTCAGGGAACGAGCTACCACCCCGCCTGTGACTTTCCACCAACAGGCAAAACCAAGAGGTGCCCTGAGCTGCCCTGATGTGGCTTTGCTTGGTCTGGAACAGAGCTGAGGCTGGGTTTGGCCAAGGGGGGACACCAACCCCCCTGGGAACAGAGACCCCCTGCTGCCCCAGGGCAGCACTAGCTCCTGGCTGATGGCCACAGCTTGCCCAGTGCAGGCAGACACAGTGCTGAACTGCACACTACCTGCAGGCATTACATAGGGCATTTCCCAAATATTTACTATTATTAAACAAGGGCTTATTCCAAATCTGTGTTCAAGACAGGCCCAGGCTGAGGCTTGGAGATTCAATACTTTGCATCAGAAACACAAGCTTGGACCCTCAGAGAAGACATTAATTCTCCACAAGAATGTGGAGAATCTGTGGCAGTATATGCAATTTAACAACTATTTACTATTAACTCCACCTTTATTCTTATGATTTGTCCATGCTGCAGGTTTGCATAGCAGAACCTCGACAAAAGCCTCACACTAAAACTAGTAGCTATAGAGTTTAACTTTAAAATGTCCCCTCCCTCTTTCAGCCAAATTTATAGTTCCCCCCCAGTGTTGCACAGCAGTGCTATTAAATCAGAACTGTAAGAACACACCACCAAGGACTCTGAGGAGCAACAGCCATCACAACCTTTTGGACAAGCGATCACCTCCATGTTTATATGAAACACTGAATTCAGCACAAGTTAGACCAGATAAAAAACAAAGTTGTTCTAGGAAACAATCTCATCCTCCAGGTTAAACATAAAGTATATCTTTCTTTTACAGCATCCAAACCTATCACAGCACCATACCTTGTATCATCCCACCACTAAATGTGCCCACAGGCAATGATGTTGGCAGGGCCACATGGCTGTTTCGTTATGTCTGCACGAGTCACGTCCTTCCCTAACCTCAGCCCGGGAACAGGTGGAAGGGTTTCTTCTAGAGTTACCCAGCTGAGCCCTGGCTGGCTGCAAACTCTTCTCCATCTACAGCTCTTCGACAACACTCTTAATGATTAAATAGAAATTGAGACTCATGCCCGCTGTGCTTCACACAGGCAGGAGATGCCCTGGGAGACTGAGCACATCCCTCTGCTGTCAAGGACTTGCTGAAGGATTTATGGTGATTCCTTCCATGAGGGACAGACACAGATAATGAAGTTGGATGGATGGCAAGGATCTGCTTCTTGGTTAAAGGTCTTGCTTCTTTTTTCATGAGGGCCCTGCCATCTCTGTCCTACATCATCTTGGGCTACCAGCACTGGTCACAGCTCCCTCCTTGGAGGAATGGTGTAAACATCACATCAGGTTTGACTTACTGCATCAGATCATGGAGTAATTGCCTTTGATGATAAATTCTGCCCTGGGAGATGATCCATGTGGTCCTGAACCTCTGCCTAACAGCTATGAGGGGAAGGGGAAGATCCTGTCAGACAAGGCAGGGGTTTGTGCATCAGACAGGGCATCACCACCTTAACCCGCTGGTAGTGTGGGCATCATAGCGATGCTGGGAAGGGGAGAAAGTGTCTTCTTTGGAAAGCTCAGCCAGGCATTGCAGACATGCTGTCCTGGCACACAAGGGTGCTTGGCCAGTTTGTGCAGGACAGGGCAGGTGGAGGAGAGCACTAAGTAGGAGGGAAAGAGGATGGATGACAATATAGAGAACGTAAAATTGTCTCTTCTTCCTCTGTCCAGGCCCACAGTGGGATCAACCCTGAGGCCCCACCCTGTAGGTCCCACTGCCGAGGTCAGACTTATAGAGCAACCAGAGTTTTTAAACTCCCAATCACGCGTCAGCGTGGGCCAGGACCGTTACTGGAACCACCAGCCACAACAAAATCCATTGCACAAAGTTTATACCTGAAAACACGAACGGACGCCACACGCAGCCCATTGCTTCCCCCAGCAACACCATCTATGCCAGGATGAAGGTCCATTTTCTCACTGCTTGGCAAAACAGAAAACATCCATACATGCAGAGTTACCCAAATTACATAAATCCACATGCTAATTGATTCTAATGAAGGCTGTATTATGTAAGAAAATGTGGGCTGCTCCCAGATTGGAGCTGTAGGTCCCCCTTCCCCTGCTCTACATAAACACCACATTCATTGCTTCACTTGACTGGAAAGCTGGATTATCCCCGACCCATCTGAGGGACGACACTGGGCTCCCCGTGCAGTCGGTGCCAGCAGCCTGGTGCCTTCAGCACGAGAAGAACAAGGGCGAGAGCAGGGGACGTGACAGGGAGAGACATGACACCCAGTGTAGCACAATAAGAAAAAGCAGACAGAACTGTTTATGTCTTTACACATTTGCAAAATAATTTTTTTTTTCCCTCCCCCACTGTATTTATCTCAAACAGCTGCAAAAAGTGACAAAAGTAATCTAAAAACTACTCCAGAAGTTTCTGTTACCAACAAGATAAAACACTTCTAAGGACAGGAAATTTTTCCCCTAACACGGGATCTCTAGGAAAAAAAAAAAAAAAATCCTTGGAAATCAGGTAGTTAGACTTAATAACCATTAAATAAACACCATTAAAACTTTGCTCCTATTCGCTTTAACTTGATAGATTTCACTATTTACATGAGGCCCTGCTATAGCTAAAGCTCTCAGCTTTCTACCTTAAGACATTTATTAAATATGATAGAAAAGCACAAAAGAAGATTAAAGAATACTGTAGAAAAGCAGAAATCTTCCCAGGATAGGCTTTAACTTATCCAAAAGTGCCAGGCAAGCTTCTCCCCGACTCAGCAGTCGCCTGCAGAAGCAGCTCTCCTGCATTAATCCCGAAAGCCCAGGAGATGGAGCAAACCTTCAGCCCTTATGGGATCTCCTACAAACCTTTGGGGACTGGCTGGGCTGCGGTGGAGGCTTCTCACTCACCTGGGAGCCACAGAGCCTTGCTCCGTACAAAGCATTGCTGCAACATTGCTCACATTTAAGCTGAACAAATACCTGAATATGATAAACGAAAAATCAACAGAAACCTGCAAGAACCACGTCACATATTAAGTCACCTTGGCCAACAGGTTTCATGTAAGTATGCTCGGGTGACTTAAAGCTTTGTGATCTTTAAAGATTTGCTTGTGCTTGGGGCAGGGGCTCCTGCTCTGAGCCTCATCCCATCCCGGTCCCTGCGCTGGAGGAATGTCAGGCAGCTCCCACAGGAGTTTGTCCTCCCACATGTCAGAGTGTTTCTGTTCAAAACAACAGAGAAAAAGCAGGCACCAATTAAAAACATCAAGCACTGCTTATTTTAGCACATTGCCCTAATGCCTTTTTAAGGATTCCTGGCAAGGACTGGTTTTTCTTCTTCATCCATCAACTAAAAAGCACTCAGAAATGCTCCATTATGTGCACTTTTATGTAGATTTTTTATTTCCCCTTCACACATCACCAGCATGTTCTACCTTCTAAAGAAACACGCTTGTGACACTAAAACTGAACCCTGTGGGTGTTTCATGTTGTTCACCTCTTGGCTTTGTTCCGGATCATACTAAAAAATAGTTTCTAAATATTTCTTCAAACTGGAAGGGGCAGGAAGGATTTCAAGAGGAGTACAGAGGAGCCAGGCTCTTCTCTTCAATGCTGCTGGTCAGTCACTAGATGTCCTCGGTAATCCTGGTGAGGAAAGGCTGTGGTTAAGAGCGGAACACACAGATAAGGTAGGAATTCAAACAAAGCACAGGTAATCTGTGATTCAGCCGTGAATATGACAATAATTACAAGTATGCCTTTATAACCTCTTCAGCGGCGTTACAGACGTGGTCCCAGAGCGCAGTCATACACCTTTATTAAAGCATCGCTCCAGAAACACGTTGCAACAAAAGAAGCTGGAAGTGTGCAAAAGGTAAAGTTAAGGGTCCTGGGGAACAGCTGGCAAGAATCAGGTATTGCACAAGCTGCACAGCATGGCCAGCCCCCTCGTTGGCCATTGGCAGGAGGTCCCATGGGGATACTGTGCCCTCCCTCTCCTTCCCTGTGCCACCCACGGCCAACCCCAGCCCTTCGCTACCTGCCCCAGGCAAGATCCGAGAAAGGGAAGTTGGATCTTATTCTCTCTTCTTCTGGGCCTCCTTCTTCACTCTATAGTTTCACCCTTCACAGAAGTTTCTAGGAGGACAACTCTTGCAGGGCCAAGCACGCAGGGAATGACAAGAGGGTTGTAAGTGCCTCACCTGCCATGCCACCACTCTTCATTTCCAGCCCCTCCTCTGCTTAGCTCTTGCTTACTAGAAGCTGTATCAGGCTCTCAACTCTGGCCCTAGAGATTGTGCCCAATATCCCCAAAATACAGCAAACCATCCTCAACCCAAACCCACCTCAAATTCCCATCTTCTCCACATCATCATCCAAAATTGTCCTGGTCCTGGCCAAGTAAGCTGGGAGGCCAGGCCGAGCGTCAGCATTGTGCCAACACCGATGTGCTAGACTGAACTAAATCCTGAATCCAATAGAAAAGCCAATACAAAACTCAATGGCTGCAGCATTAAAATAAAGGAATGCAAGCAATGCTTTAAATGGAGCAAGACCTTAGTATACAAAGCACTTCCTTTTTTAAATGAAAAGCTTTGAGTGCTGATAAGTAACTGCCAGCCTGCACTGGCACTATTAGTTCTGGGTAAGGTATTGGACTTGATACCACTCAGCTTCCTGCTCAAAACAGCCATGTTTTATAGCAGCAGCAACCATGATTCTATTAATTAAGAGCTTGAGAATGGACAAACCTCACAAACTCAGGGGAAATGGAAAAGTATGACAGCGTGGGGGTGTTTTTAGAGGGCACATCTACAAGTTCTAACCCCTATTTTCACCAGCAACCTGGAAATAAGAATAAAATTCAGTGGTGGTAAAGTTTACGGATTCCACAGAAAGTAGGAAATTACAGATAACTCTGAATAGAGGAGAGTGAGGCTGAATAACCTCAACTGCTTGGCGACCAGGGTGCAAAAGCAGTTGTACATCCAGAAGACAAGTCACTCTCCCGGAAAGGTGGGCGTCTCCGAGGGCACAAACTCAAAAGAGCAGATGAGCAACACAGACCCCAAGAGCCACACTCCAAATAGGAAGGGCTGCAGCAATTTTTAGGTGCAAGGATAAGCAAGAACTATTTTCACAAACATGAGGCCACCCCAGTGCATCACTGTCGGGCTGAGGCTGGGCAGCAGGTCCAGGACAGCACCCTCCTGTGGGGATGCTGGATGAGCCCCTCTCAGCTCCCTTGGGGCAGCTGTGCCAGGGAGGCCCCTGCAAAGGCACCAAGCACCACTCCTCCCTCCCTCCCCTTGCATCATCAGTAATTCACTTACAGACATGTTTGGGAGGGCCTGAACTGCCGTGGGCCAAGCTTCCCCAAGCCAAGGCCACCAACCCTCTGCACCCAACCTAACACCACAGGCCAAAAGAAATCAGGCCATCGCAATTTACTCTTTTACTTTAAAAGCCCTGAAATAACACACACTGCAGTTTTCCAAGCACTTGAGTAGACAGAGGAAGAATGCTGAAGTGGTTTTGGTAGCACACGTTTTAGTTTATTGACCTATACAAAATAATAGGTCTAAAAAATTCAGAAGTAGTAAAAGAATAAGCAAAAAGAGCTTTCGCATTTCTAGAAGGCTATACAAATATGCAAAACCAAGGAAATAAGTTATTTTTATTTCGTTTTTGTTTGTTTAATTCCAAATCGCGACTCTAATAATACAAACGACTAAGTACCAGCTTAACAAGTGTGTCCTTCTGTATATATTACATGCTCTGGAATATTGGTAAAAAACGTCAAAAAAGTTTATCAGAAACTTTTCTATTCACAATATGGACAAGGAGTAACTAATCCTTTGTATAAAAGAAAAAAAAAAAAAAAGAGCACCATTTATGGAATCCTGAAGCACAGTACAGCTGAGAAACGAGAGAGACTTTACCATATGCAAACGAGTCGCTGGAAATCGCGCAAGACAGCCCATGCCAATTTGTTCCTACAGATGGATGACGTGAGGTAGGTTTAATCCCTCTTAGATCAAGACTGCAGTCGCACTTTTTTCCTACACAAACGGTTTTGTGAAAATGCTGTTCTGTCACTTAGTGACTTTGCGATGCACCTGTCAGTTCAGATGACTCGCGGTACAATCTTAATGCCCCTCATCTTAAGGCACCCACTTGGCTGTTTGCATCCACCTTAAAATACTGGCCGTTACAATCAAACTGCTTGCTGTGTGATCACTGGAGCTCCCCACTGCCCATCCTCAATTCGCTGTGGCAGAGCAAAATGTAATCGTCACCCAACGGGGGTCACTGTGCAGCCACCATGAAAATTTGCCTACTTCTCTGCACAGTGAACTTGTACCATGGAAAGGTATTAAGTGGGAGATTATTAATTACACTTTATCGTGGAAGAGAGAGTTCAAAGTTTACTGCTTCCGTTTCCAAAATCCACAACCGCCTCTAGTTTTACACGACATATTGTGTCGGCAAATTCTTTTCTTTCCAGAACTTGCTTGTGGTGCTAACAAACACTCTTAGCAACACCCCAAAAAATGGATAATCTCATTCAAACCTCCATAATAAAAAAAAAGAATCCAGCCTTCTTTCAAGTAATGTTCCAATACTGATTAAGTCACCTTTTACATCACTCACACACACAGTATCTATCCTTCATAAGCTTATGACAGTCCTTCCAGGTCATCATAAGCCATGGCAGAATAAATTTTCATTTCTTCTTCTTTCAGACATCAGAATTGTGCTCCTAGAATTCCTGTTTTTTCCATAAGTCTCCTTTTCACATTTTTTTTCCTCTGAGGTTTGCCTTCAACATCTTCCAATCTTCCAAAAAAGTGCTTGCTAAATATAAATACTTCAACCAAGTGCTGCATCTAGTCATAGATCAAATTGTGGCTTGCCCTTGCTCATGTAGGCTATCCGGACTCAAAAAGAAACGCCATTCGTGGTAAGACTTTGTCATTTTGCTACAGTCCCTCTTAATGCTGAACTTAATCTTTCCCAGCAAAACAGCCTGCTGCTTTTTTTTTATTTTTTTTTTTTTTCTCGGTTTGGAAGTTCCACCCGAGATCTGCCTCGGGGTCACAGCATTTTGTGCAAGGCACGCAGGGGTACGAATGCAGGGCTGCAGGTGGTCTACACCAGTGTCCCGGGCTTTGAATCCTCGTGCCAGAACAACCTCTGCTCGTTGCTGTGCAAGTCTTCTTCCAACCGACTCTCATCATCTCCACCCAGCTGGCTCGTCTCCGCATACACTCTGTAAGAGAGACACGGCATCAGGGGTCAGCGAGAGCCGAGGGTCTTCCCCAGAGCCCCAAGTGCTGCACAAGCTCACACAGCTCCCCTGGGCTTGAAGTAATGCTGGTTACTCTGAGTGCACCCAGGCATAATTTGGATGCAAACACAAACCCCGTTTTCTTGCTGTAATTAATAAAAATTGTCTGCAACCAGATTTCATCTGCCCAAAACTGTCAAGACTGTAGGGTGTATCAATTGCTCATTTGCCACAATCACATTAAAATAGAAAATAAAACATATCAATGATCAGACAAGTGATTCAGAATATAGAAAATTAATAGCTCATTTCCATAAAGCTGCCAAAATTAGTAGTTTTCAAAGCCCAATTACAGGAAGTTAAGAAATGAGTAGAAACTATTTTTAAACACAGTGACTGTAGATCTTTAAAAATCACTGCAATAAGAAAGCCCGTGTCCTTTAGCTTAGAAACAAGGATCTAGCAGAAGCTTTTACATCTTCTCTTACATTTGCATTTATTTTAAAACAAACACAATTAAAAATTCATTAATTTCACACAAGTCAGCCTGGCAGCAAGCACCAACTGCAACCCACAAAGCAGGAGGCACTAATGTGGGTTACTTACTATGGCTGGCTATGCTTAGTGTGAGTGTAAACGTGGCAGCGTTTGTGTGGGCAGAGCCACGCCGCGGGCAGGAGGTCTCTGTCCTCACTGATAACTGCTGGAGTATGACAGCAGGGGGAAGAGACCAGAAACACCGAGCAGAAGCTGCGAGAGCACTGCAGGGTTTTCTGCAAGGCCAGAGCAGAGCCTGGGCTCCCCGCAGTCCTCGGGAGAACCCCCTGAGCAGGGCAGCTCTGCATACAGCAGCACGTCCCACCTCGGTCCTGGGTCAAGCTCTGCCAGGCAAGATGCACTCAGCAGATGCGGTATCACCTCTGAACACCAGCACTCAGATATGAGGTTGAAGAGTGGTGTTGCCTTTCTTTGTTTTTCCCCAAAAACTTATCAGCACAGGCACTACAGCTTCAGAAAGACACGAGGACTGCATCCTACCAGGCTGCTGACGGGGCGCAGGAGAGGTGTCCTGTCACAGGGGGTGAGAGGGACTGGGCTCGGCGGGTGCTCTACCCGCAACGCTGCTCTGAGCATCGCAGCTACCAGCGAGTGCAAAATCCTCAACGGTCCAGCATCAGCGAGAGGAAAAGGCTGTGCAACAAATGAGTTCATCCTGCACTATGACTGCTTCCCCCCTTCCTCGAGTATCGGTCGCAGAGTTAGTGGTGGTACAGCTGATCTGCTCCACACAGAGAAGACTTGCTCTCACAGAGTCAATAATTACTTTGCATCCTGACCCTCTGAAATCAAGTTGATTTTCTCATGAGTTTTAACAGCCTGTGAAATGAAGGAAGGGCAAAAAATCTTGATGTACTCTACTCACCTGCTCTGCAAAGGAAGGTTGCCATAAACACTCCCGTAACAGCTGGTATAAGAGGAATGAGACAACGAATCGTAGTCTGCAAGTCCCAGTGCAAGCGGGTTTCGCCAGCTCCCAGCAGCATTTGCAGAAGATGCTGGAATTTAAAAAAAATTACAGAAAATTAGATATTTCTCCAGCTAAATCAGCTAAGACAGATGAGACAATTCTCATTAGCAATCTCTACGGATTTCTGCAGAACACACAGGCAGACGATGCAAACACAATGTGATTTACAAGCCGTGTAGGGATAAAAGCACTGTGTGGGTGGTGTTTTGGACATAAGAAATCTCCTTAAAAAGACTTTCTGACCCAGCCAGCGATGCTCACTGTATTGTATTTTGGAAGCCATCATGGTAACTGCATTTACACGGCATGAAGTTCTGCACGTTGCTTCTAGCTGATAAAACATTCCTCTTTGAAACCCATATGGCTCTTTGTGCTTCTTTGGACTACTGTGCTTTTGAAGAATAAGAGGCAGTTTTACCCACGGGAGAGAGCAACAAAAGCAAGACTTTCTTCCCAAGCACAGAACAACAAGATCCTATTCAGCTCCTCATCTACCTTTCAAGACAGAGCTCTAGCCTTGCCTCTGCTGACTTCACTGAGGCAGAGGAGGGGCGGCAGAATTTGATGCACAGCAGGGCCTTACAAAAATACTCGGCATAGAAGAAATCAGACATTACCCGAAGAGAAAGACGACACCCGACTGCTAGGAGAGCACGGCACCTGCAGACCAGCAAAGCCCAAACTCCTTTGAGATCCTCTGTCAGACTCAAAGCCTGCCTGCAGGCTATGACTCTGTTCCTTTTGGCTGGAGGCACGTTGGTACCAACCACGGAGATGTTCTGCTACTAAGGCCTTGTGAATGTTTTTGGTTATATGCTCCGTTTTAGCAACTTGCTTCCTTGGAAGCCTTAGGGTTGCATATGGGTTGTGCGGTACTCTGTCCACTTCATCCTCATGGTAAGACCTGAATTCCCTGTAACGGTCGTATCCGTAATGTGCCGATGAGCGATAGGAAGGATTGACACTGTACTGTCCTTCCGTATCGCTCTCATAAACATATCCTCCGTTGTAATAAACGTCAGATTCGGTGTATGGGGAATATCCAGAAATATAGTAACTAGAGGAAGGCTGCTCCTGACTTTTGTGGTAAACACCATTGCGGACATCCTTCTGGGCAAGATTTGGCATACTTCCTGAATTTGCAGCAGAAATGTTTTGTTTCTTTGACCGTCTTCGACCCCTGGTCCTGTTGTCGAGTGTCTGAGTAGTATAATAGGGATTGGGAGTAGGTGTCACGCAGTAATATTCTGCACTTGACTGGCTAGTGTAGGACGATCCATCATCGAGGATCTCTGTGCTGCTGCTTCGCTGGGACTTTGAGAGGGTGAAGGCTGACTTTTCAGCAGGAGTCTCGGACAGCAGGTGGGTTTGGGATTCCAGACTTCCGCTGCGTTGCCGGCAATGGTGCGGGGAAACATCTGGCCTGAAACAACACAGATGTAATTTGGTTAAAGGCAGTCACACAAAAACAGAGTTGGAGAGAGCACACATGGGCAAATCAGGCATGCTGCCTCCCTGCTCAGAGCACAATACAAACCCAGTCTTATCTTTCCACGTAGGATATCTGCACTGCAAGAAATTCAGCTTGGCTGAATTTTAGATTTGCCACAACAGTAGGAGGGATCTCATAAAAATGTATCATGGTGAGCAAGGTTAATTTGTGACAGGGATACATGCAGCAAAGCTCAAACACTCGGATTTTGTAATAACTTACAGGAGGGCACCCATCGGTTTTTAAGTAGGTGAAGTTTACACATGTAACTGAGCTAGGAGCAGAACACAGGACGATGGGTTTCCCGTGGTGCTCGCTCTCAAGGACACGCTACCCCAGACAAATAAACCATGAGCTCTTGGTAACATTGTAAGATTTATAGCATCTCTCCTTACTCAGCACGGATTCTCAGCTGTCTAATAATTCAGGTGAGCTCATATTACAGCTCTCTTCCCATAGTAAGGGCACTAACTGGGATCTCTCTCCTCTACCCGGCCACTTTTTCAGGAGGCTTGTAAGAATGCAATCCACAGCAGACATCTGTCAGCTTGTGATCAAGTTTTTGTGGGGAGTCCACCAGCTGACAGACAATATATTTTCATAATCCTCACTTTGTTAGAAAACAAGGCTACAAAGGAAGTGAAAAATAATTTCTGGCTATCTTACAAGTATTCTACAGAAACTGTTTGAATACTCATTACTTGTTAAAACTCCCTATAGGTGCCTATCTGGAATCAACCCTTTTCCTGTAGTCTTTCAAGATCAGATCAGCAGTATTTTTGAGCCAGCTTCCATTTCGTTCCTAGTTTTTCAGACACTCAGTTGTGTGTGCTGCTATTTACCCAGACAGGGCTTGTGCTCACATAAACGCTCTCATCTGCATGTCACAAAGCTGGTGCGGGACTGTGCCAGAGATGGTGGCCAATATTAACCTTGCGCCTCCAATATCCAAGAAAAAACATTTTGAGAGCCTGAGCCTGTGGTAGAGAAAACTGCATTTGCTTTTACCCTTCTGCTAAGATGGACATCGCACTTAAAAACAAAGTCCCCTTACTGTAAGTGGCTGCTACTGTAGGCATTGCGTGTCAGTACGGGTGTTGTAGGCATGCTTCTCCCTCCGTGAGGCTGGGGCGGCCGGTCCAGCATTCGATAAGGACTGCTGTGAGTCGAAAGCGGGTCCCTGTAACGAAGGGGACAACCCCAGCTAGGTTAAATGCCATGCAAGTCGCAGCACACAGAATGCACGCACCCTAAGTCTTGAAGAGACAAAACAAAGGGCAGAAAAAACAGGGAAGGGTATAAGCCAAAATGTCTTGCTAACTTTTTTTTTTTTTTTCCTCTTCATCTCGATTTTTGTCAAGACCTTAACTGGATGTATCTCCCATATAAATAACAGAATTGTTAAACATGAAGAAAAATTCAACCCCTTCTTGTAGTTCAAGGGACATCCTCACAGGATGACTGGTAGGAAAAGCTGCTGCTAAAGGACAAAAGTATGAAGCAGACAAGAGAGAGCAGGTAACAAAGGCAAAGGAATCAGGTTTTTAAATGAAGCGCATCACAGCTGATTGGTTATATGTGGCTATAATTCAACCTCTGAACTTCATGTGGAGTAGTGGTCTGCTTATCTTGAGGGACAGATGAGAAAAATACAGTGACATGACATTGCCCCAAACTTTTACAACACTTTAAAGCGTGCCTTCAACAGCCTGTTCATGCAAGACATAGGCCAAGAAGTATCAAGATCAGTGGGAATTCTTACACTAAGAACAACTAGCACCAGACAGACCCATATAACATGATCACACAGCCATCAGCAGAGCTACTGTTATCAGTGTGCTCCATGGAACTGTTGTAGCTCAGAAAGTGCCCAGATCCCAGGGCTACATACAGGAACATCAGCCAGCGACTGCAGCTGGCACTACTGATGGTAGCTGGTAACTCTGCCCTTACATGGAGAGTTGCCCATTAGGAATTCTGTACGCTTTCACAATGTACCTGCTGAAATCCTGATACCATCAGGAGGGATGGCTACGGTTTGGTGTTATCTGAAGCCATTAAACGCAGTCATCGGGAAAGCTACAAGTTGTTTAATTAATACTGAAAACAAACCACAGAAACAAAGGGTGACAGTACTGGTGGGCAAGAGCAATCCCCTTAAATACAGCCCTTACTATTAAATTTCTCACCTGTCTGGAACCTCTTCACAAAGACTACACTACCCTACAACTTCAGAGACCGTGACAACTACTTATACATACTTATACATACTTTTGTTACTGAACGGGAAATTTAGCTCCCATCACCAAATCCTGTAATCGGAGAGGAGCGCAGAGGCAGCAGGCTCTGCTGGATGCCTGTAGTAACAGGAGTCGTGGCAGGGGCAAGACAGAGCTCACGCCAGCAAGGCGGAGAGCACGGCAGCAGCGAGACGGGCCCTACCTGGAGTGTCTGGTTTCCAAGAGCTGCTCGTTTATGGATGACTTTCTGAGATGAATTCGTTCCACCCCGAGGGACTTTGGTGGAGGAAGCCTTGGAGAAAGCTGCGCAGAGCTGGGTCTCTGTGCTGGCACAGGAAGCGGTTCACTGACTGTTGGAAAGGATTATGTATTTTGTTAGCAAAATCCTTGGTATTTTTGCCCTGTATGCAAATCTACGAGTCCAGAAAGGCTCTCCTGCCTGCACCAAGCTCTCCCCCATGCAGGACAGGATACCACAGATCTCAGCAGCACCAACTCTTACGGAGGTTACACACAGCTTGGGGCTGTGCCAGACTGCAAAGCAGAAGGAACTTCCTTGGGAAAACACCTGTTTGCAGCACAACCCTTCCCAGAGCCGAGCAGGCAAGCTCAGCCTCTGCAAAGGCCAGTTTCTCTCCCTCACCTTCCAGCTCTTTACTTGAAAAATGACATTTTAAGAATTAGTTTTGAAATACAACCTAAAAGGGACTGACTTCAAAAGTGACTGAATGAGCAAAGACGACTGACAGACACATTTGCCTGAAGGCAACTAGGAAGATGATGGTTTGATTCTTGTTCTCACTTTGCTTAAAGCACAACCCAGGTCCCATCAGAGCCAACAGGAAACTCCAACTAATACATATGAATGCAGGACGAGCCTCACAGAGGACACGTTCACAAGGCAAAGGCCTGGCTCTACTTCTACTTGTACGATCAGGAACCAGGTGTAACTCCATTTTAAAGCACCAGATGGATTATACAAGTCTAAAACTGGGACAAGTGAGATCAAATCAGGCCCTAACTGAAAAGTGAGTAATAATTTAGATAATGTTTGTCCCCAGATGGTGATTATCCAGTTTAAGGGAGAGGCAAGCCAAGTCCCTTCTACCTTGTGGAACAGGGTGTGAATGTGTGTGTCTGTGGGTGTGTGTGTGAAATGAGTAAGCTGAGCAAACACCATAGCCATGCAAGATGCAAGTTCACTAGGTAACAGATAAACGTAAACAGATCGTTAATATCTGTGATTATTCTACTTTCTTATAAGTTTTATAGTAGCTGTGAGGACAGAAGGGCTGGGCAGATCCTCCCAGCTCCTAAGTTCTCCACCTACCCAGGCACCTCTGGCCAGGTCCTAGGGATGAAGTCTGACATCCACAGTGCGCTCAGCTTGCAGGCTGCTCATGTTAAAACCAACCACCTGCTCTAAAGACAACTCAAATCTGCTCACAGAGTAGAAACTTTCAATAATTAACCCACTATGACGAAATAAATTCCCGATTAAGCTCTTTTTTCCTCTGCTATGAAGTACTTTGTGATCGAAAGCCATTAAAATAGTAGGCTGAAGGACATTAAGTCAAAGAAATTACTCTGAACAAGCACACTTCATGGGAAGAAAAGGATAAGCAACATACCATCGTCATAGGTGGTTGTATCAGACAGGGAGCTGCTCTCAGATGGAATTATATCATCTGTGAATGAAAACAAGCACTTTAAGCATACGAGAGCCAACATCAATTTCCAAATATCACATCCAGTTTATTTCCTACAGCTTCAGAGCCAGCTAGCTGCTACTTGTAATGCTACAATCTGTATGCTTTAGCCCTCGACAGCTTAAAGACAGTCCTGCTTTGGAGTATACCATGACCTAGTTGTGTTTGCTGCAGTTCAGCAAGCTACCTATGTAATTATCAAAGGAGATTATTTTTTTTTTTTAGCTGCAGCAGGAATCAGGCCAAGATTTACAAAGGTGTTTTCCATCCAACTTCCAGCAGATCTCACAGGGTGTTTTGGTGTTTCAGTAGGAGTCAGGAGCCTACAGACATGTAGATCCTGGCTGCTAGCATCTAATCTCTAGGTACACCTTAAATCCCACCAGGTAGGTACAAAATGCCTTTTGAAATTTGGCATTCACTTCTGAATGTTCCATCAGCATAAAAACTCTGTTTCAATTCAATCAGTATCAATCCAGATTATCCACTGATTTCAATCAAGTTACTGCAAATTCCAGCAACTGTTATATGCACATTGCAATTTTTTTCCTGTTTCTTTCACATTTGGTTATTTATTCAAAGTGCTTTACTGCATTTGCCTGTCCTCTCATCTTGATACTACACACTACCACTTGCTCAGAAACATTCTGTCCTAGCTAAGGTTTAGAACAGACCAGCAGCAGCAGATAAATTAGGCTGGTGATAAAAAAGAGCACTAGAAATAATTACCCCAGAGAAAAGTCTGTTCCTAGGTCATTTCTGGCAAGACAAAGCACTGGTGGGGTAAAAAGTCTCCAGGAACCTCCACACATGAGGGAAAGCAAGCAAGAAAAGACAGTGGTGGCCACTCTGTGTATGACACCTGCTTCTTCCATCATGAGCACATGAAACATACACTGCTCCCTTGCTATCACGAGGAAAGGCCTGGTTACAAGAATTTGTTCAATAGAGCAGCTTTTCAAGAAGAGCAAAATATCAGGGCTGGCCCCTGCCCTGAGGGGACTTGTCAGACCACTGAGGGTGGGTTGCAGCTCTGCTCGCAACCCGACACTGGGAAAAAGCTTCAGGGGAGTTTATTCACATGAATTTGACCACATGTTGGTGAAATGTGGAACTGGGCCCAGTGCAAGGAGGAAAAACACATCTACCCAGGGGGGAAAAAAAAAAAAAAAGCCAGTCTAGAGCTATGCTGCTGGATTCATGCGGGGTGTGCAATGCTGACATATGGGGGAGCCCTGAATTTAAATCCTTTATCTGTGCAATTCCCTGAAAAAGTGGAAGAAACTGTGGACTACAGAGGAAGCAAATGAGTAGAACACGGGGAGCAGGAGATGGTCCAGTATGTCCTTCACCTCCCATGCCCTGGGGGCTGGGATGGAAATAGCTACGGTTTGATTCAATAAATCAATGTTACTATTCAACATGTTATTTCCAACGAGTCATTCCACAAATTCACAGACACAAGTGACTCATCACTGCTCAGCCTTCTGAAACCCTGCGCACTGAGACCGAGAGTACCATCAGTGCCGGTGAAAAGGTTACACAAAATCAATTACTGAAGGAGACAACAGTTGTGCTTCGGGTGAACAAATACATGCTGCAGTGAAAGAGTCAAGAACGGGAAGGGAACTTATTGCTGCCTAAGTCTTTGCTCTCTTGCAGTCCCTACCTGCAGGGAGACCCTCTGAGACACAGTCTAGTCCCTTCTGGCTGTGTCCACTTTCCCAGATAATAAACAAGGGTGTCAAGTATAGAATATTACAGAATGATGGGCTAAATGATGGACCAACTCCTAAACTGCTTGTTTGCACAAAAGGACAAAAAACTGCCTGCAACTAACAATCGTGACTGTGGATGGATGCTGCCCCACGGGGCTCTCTATGCTCATGCGCCTTCAGTAGCTTCCTGGTCATTATTACACATCACATGTCCCAGGTAATACAGGACTGTCTACAATTAATATCCAGATTGGTGAGCAAGAGACTGGAAAAACAGATGTTTTCCTCATCTCTGTCAATCAGGAACTAGCTGGGCCACATTAAACAGCAATCATCAACCTTTCAGAATAAGCACTCTGTGATGATGGATAGCCCAGTGCTGCTGTGGTTCATGTTGGGTAAGAATCCAAACCAAGCTCTCAACAGGAATGGGATATAGCAAAGGTCTCCCCAACAGAAACGTGGAATGCACAGGAGAAGGGCCTCCTCCAGGGAAAAATACATGTTGGCAAGAGGTCTCATCTCAAGGGTCAGTAAGAGGGTATCAATATAAATAGAAAAATCTTGAATTTTCTTTCCCACCCTGCAATTCCCAGGAAAAACCCCACTAACCTCACAAAACAGCATTTCTTCTGGGACAAAGGGGAAAAAATAAAGCAATTAAATATTAACAATTATCCATATATACTTTCCACAGATGTTTTCCTTCTCCCATGTCCTAAAACTGTTAATCGGTGTGGAAACTACAAGAGCCTGCAATACCTATGAGCTTTTATGACTCCTGAACTCCTTCAATTGGCTTGGCTACTACCAAGTTTCCACGCTTTATCCTGCAAAGCAGCAAGAATCTCACTTCCCCTGGGAAGAATCACACTTCCAGAACGGAGGGGCCAAGGGTATCCGCTTTCACTAAGTTAATCAATGGCAAATGCATTTAGTCAAAAATGCTTGCCTCTATTTGCATTCATAAACTCTTGAACTTTGCTTATGTCTGCTGGAAAACAGTAATTTTTAATCAAGAAACAAAGTCTGTAATCCTTATTTCCTTGACCCTGTAGAAAAGCTCACACACACTATATTTTATACACTGGAACTGTAGCCTTGTGAAGGAAAGGGAGAGAGATCTTCCATGTGGCAGCTCAGACATACAACTGCCCTCAAGACCCTCAGACACCTCACCGGTTTTGGCCAAGATGCTCCTGCCAGCCTTTCTAAGTGTGGCACCCTCAGTCTGTACCTGGTGCTGGAACACTTTGCCTCTTGTTCCCAAAACTGCAGCTTATTCTGCCCTCAACCTATAAGCAGTGCACTTATATCAGATGCAGCAACTGCACCTCTCTTTCTTGCTTAACAGCCATGGAAAAGATAAAAATAATATAGAGGAGATGTAAACAAAACTTCTAAGTGAGAAAAATTACTTTTTTTTTTTTTCCTTCCTGTTTTCATCAGAATGCTCTCATTTACCTGGTAGAGTAAGAGTTGATTTCTGGGTTGGTTTTTTGCCACACTTGATTCTGTACTCATTTATGGAATTTTCTATTTCTTGCAGCTTTTTTACAGCATCAGCATACTCTTGTTTTCTTTTCTTCTTCACGTTTTTGCAGAGGTCTGGCTCACTAGCAAGTTTCTTTGCAGCTTCCACCAGCTTTTGCTGTATGATAAAATTGCTCTCCAAGTCCTGCAAAGTGGGATCCTGCAAATTCATGAGATGAGTTATTTGCTTGTATTCTGGGCAGAAATTATCAATGAAGGTTATTGAATGTAAGATTTAATTTTTGGTAATGAAGTGAAATCTTGAGCAGAAAACACAGAAATACCAAAGCTGTATACATAAGAATCTCAGCATACAAAACTCCTAGATTTTATTTCTATGACTAGTGTAAGATTCTGAGACCTCTTGAGAAAGGTCCAAAGTTCTCAAACCTGGGTGATCTTATACACACTTAAATTCGGGTTTAGACAGCTAAACCTCCTGTTCAGAGTCCAACCCTGAAAACATCTGTTCAAAGTCTCTCCACTTCGAAGAAAATAAAAATGGAAATTGATACCACCATACCTACATAACAGGGAGTTAGAGGCTCTAATTAATTGTTTGTAAACAACTGAGATGCTCAGATGAAAGGCACTGCAGCATTGCTAAGCAACACATTACTGAATCTGGGCAGCAGGATTTTGTTTCAAATGTTCAAGCAGTCTACATAAAATCAGTTTGCTGCATACGTGGATTACAGCAGTCCCGTAAGCCAGGGCAGCGAGGTTTTGGTGAAAGACAGATGCAAAGTGCCTAACACCTGCTTGCTACTTGGATGATACAGCTTGTTAACAAATCTCATGAGGAATGAGGGGGAATGGTACGTGTCCAGAAACTACAAATATCTGAATTACCATATCTCCTGAGTCAGTCTCTGCCAGCAGAGTTCCTATTAGCTTCTTGAGCAACACAGAGCTTTTACTTAGGTGAAACTTGTATGAAGCCAGAGATAAACCTCCCCCTGCTGTCACCTGACACACAACTATGCTCACAGACAGATGATTTTGCAAGGGGGACAGTGCACACCCCTGCCAGGTTCTCGGTTCAAACACAACCCCAACACGTCACAAATCAATGTTTGACAAAAGCTCATAGCCACGGGTTGCCAAATATTGTAATGAACCTGTTCTTCTCTAATTAACAGCAAAATGTCCATTAAAGTTTGAGCAGCATGACCAAATCAGCAGCTCAGGTCAGGGGATTTTAAAACCTTTTGAAAGAGCCAATTTCCTGGTCATTTCAAAGGCAGTATGGCTGAAATAAGGGTGGTACCTGTCTAAATTTCCTAGTCTAAGCAAAGTGACTGTCCCAGCTGCCTCCTCTTAAACAATCAGGGAAGAGCTGGATTATTTACAAGCTCTGGCCCCAGGTACGGCCACTCCACCTCTGCTGTGAAAACAAACAGCAACACTCACCTCTTCACTTGGGAGCAGGTTGTCATCCAGCTTGAAGGCCGTGCCAACACGTCTCCTGACCTGGGGAGGTTCCTCTCCAGTGCTCAGAGGATACTCCTTGGGCATCTTGCCTGTCAGCTCCTGGGGAACAGAGAGGGCTCCACGTGAGGTCCCTGAGGGAGAGAAATGCCCTCACCCACCCTGACCCCCCTGTAAGGTGCAGTTCTCACCGCCTCACGCAGGCAGATTTTCTTCAGCTCCTCAACTTTCTGAAGCAGTTTCTCCTGAAGGAGTTTCTCTTTCTTCTTTAGTTCCATAATCTTCTCCTTCTTTTGTTCTTCACTGACCTCTGAATCCTGAGAGCCTGAAAAATACACTCTCTGTATCAGAGGATTTGCAGACAAAAGCCACTTTTTTCTGGTCAAGGTAGCAGAGATCTCCCCAGAGCAGTCCAGCCCAAGCAAAACAACACATTATTCAAAGTGCAACATCAGCTCTCACGTCATCCAGCCAGCAGGCCCTTAAGGAAATCTGCACTTTTTCAACCCCCTGACATATATACTTGCATGATAAGTCCCAAGTATACACTCCAAAAGCTCACCACCCAAAACATAAGTCATTGCATTTGCGATATCTACAATTATACTTGATATTTTGACTTTGATTTTGAGACAGACACTGAGGCTCCTCCCTTAGGCTTCATCTTGAGGCACCTACATGTGGCAGCCAGGCTTTTACCTCCCCTCTTTTCCTCTCCTCCACAGTCAAGGGAGAGATCCAAAGTCCACTCCAGAGCAGAGCTTCGTTTGGAAGCATCTATCTTGTCTGCTCATTTTTGAGGAAGCTCACGGTAATTCAAATCCTAGAACAGGTGCTTAAAGTTAGCCTGGATCATATTTCCCTCAGACTTTGATGAGACTCAAGAGTCATTCAAGGACTGACTGGTAAACTGATATCAAATTATTCATGGACCAGGAGTTTATAGATGCTTATCAATGTAGCATATTTTTATTTACTTATTTAGTTACAAGGCAGGAAACAGCATGAAACAGTTATTGTTTCAGATACATAACTATACATGCCTTCACATATGTCACTATTTATGGTTTGTTTTCCCTTTTAACATACACAAGCCCCACCGTACTTCACCACCTTGCATATATACAAAGCGTTACCTGATGAGATCAAACTGCCATTGCTGGCCATAATAAGCTGGTTCTTTGCCTCCAAAGTCACTAGCTTTGAAACTTTTGGTGTTCCCATCTCTGTCAGATCCATGGCGATATCATCCAAACTTCTGGCCGAAGGAATTTTTGCCTGAAGGAGTTTTAAAAAATAAATAAATAATCCAGCCTCATTGAGTTACCTCCGACTTCTGAACGTGGGTCACAGAAGATGATGTTTCACAGCACATCTCACACAAAATTAAGGGCTAAAGCAACAGCATCATGCAGGAGCTGACGGTGCACAAGGCTGTGCTGGCATTCTTCCCCCACTCTGCCCCCAAAGCCTGAACCACCTCCCAACCCAAAACCTCTTTGCTGTTTGCAGGGTGTTTAAAATGAACAGGAGAAGGAGACAAAAGAAAAAAACAGATTAAACACTGAGAGGTGGGAATTCCCTCTTCTGTGATTACACTTCCATAGCCATTAATTGCAGGCAGGCTAAAATGGATCGAATAACAATACTGTTGCCAATAGTCTGCTCAAAAAGCTGACAAAAACAATTTGTATTTTTTCTCTGGAGAGTAGTTCATCCATGTAGAGACATAAACCAAAAGGAGATACAGAAGTAGTGTTGAAACTTATGCCCACAGTAAAATGCCTTCTAACTTACTTTGCTTTGCTTTCTGTCCAAGTAAAACTGGTGTTGACTGATTGCCATCACCCAGATGGACTTGATCAGGGAAGTGTTTGCATACCAGGTTTGCACTACCAGTCCACTCTGACCAAAGGTCCTTCTTGACACTGAAATTCTGAGGAGGTGAAAAGAAATGCAATTTCAAGACAGGTCTTTGAGGTTTAAAGTCCCAAATGCCCCTCTCTCCACCAGCTGAGGCTCTGCCTTTATTTTAGAGATGTGAAAACTCGTGTTTCCTTCTCCCCACCACCTGGTGCTCTGCCTTTCCTCCCTCCTAACCTTTCCTTAATTTTACAAAGTTAAAGTCTCTTGAACTTAAACTTGAGCTTTGCAGCATGGAGCAGTTGTGCTGCCAAGACCAATGGCTGTGTATGTTACAAACCTAGAAAGGGCAAGCACACTGTCATGGGGGCCTGAAAGGAAGGATCAGGCAGGACAGGGAATCTGGGGGGATCAGAGGAGCATCTCGCCGCTCTTCCTGGCCCAGCTGAGGCACGGTGGTCCTCTGCCAGAGGTAGAAAGGATGGCAGCAGGAGAAACAAAAAGGTGGAGTCAGAAATTCACCCTGGGCAAAGGCTCTTTCTTCTTGGGAGGGATCTTGCGGGGAAGGCACAGGAAAGCAGCCTGCAGGTGAGCTCCCACCCTAACTGGCAGTGCTCCTTTGGGCCCCTGAAGGCTCAAGCTCAGAGGAGGGAGCATCCTTGCCAAGGCAGGGGAGGGCAGGAGGTGAGCAAGAAAGTCATGTCCGGGTCCTGTGGGCTGCGTTCCCAGGTCTCATGCTGCACAGGCATGTTACAGCAGCCTCCCGGGAAAGGGTTTCATCAACTGAGCCAATTTGGCTATGACAAATAGTCCTCCCTCTGTTCCAAGAACTCCCTCGGTGGACACCACAGGCAATCTGACAGAAGGACACCCAGAGCTGTAACACAGCAACAGTCGCTCCAGGTTGCTCACTATGACTGTGACCTTCCCCCTCTGCAACACCACAGCACTGCTTGTCCATCACCCACAGTCCAGATCCAGCCCCGGTCTGCCCTGCCAAACCCAGGATCAGGCTCAGTGTTGCAAAGCCCAGAGCAAACTCGGGTCAGTGTTGAGCTCAGAGGCACCTCCCATTCCCATCTGCTAATATGAGATGATGAATCCCCACTCTGGGTAAAGATTCATCTTGCTGCTCCAGCCACATCCTCCAGCCTTACCTGCGGGGATCATGTACTTCCACAGCAAATTTCTTTTCACGGAAATAGAGGTTTTCCAGCTGTTTCCACTGAAATAGCTAGGAGAATTGAGAGAGAGAAGCAGAGTACTATCACTCACAAGAACCACTGGTATTTTTTCCTGCAAGGTTATGTAATTTTTGCAAATTACAATTCCTGTGTATTTTCAGCTATGGCATAGACTCAGACATAACAGCATTCATGACATCAAATAAAATAAGCATGCAAATACAAATATATAGGATGCCCCTCAAGTAATTTCATACCCTTACAGACAATGCATTGCGGACTGAGGATTTTGCCTGTGACAGCATCTCTTTCCATCAATAGCACGTTTAATTTCACAGAGATCTTGGGAGGGCAGCTACAGAAATTTTTCTCTCTGATTAAATACAAAAATCTCTATACAAAGTAATTGCATAGACACCTATGGTCCCCTCCCTCAGTCAGAACACCCCCAGGGAACAGCAGCAGCTCAGGGAAAACCAGCACCTTTCTATTCTCAAGACACTGGGTGAGGGATTCAATATAACCTTTCGGAGCAGGGGTACAACACGTACAGAGAAAGAGCCGCTACAGGAGGAAGCCACCCCACCACGGATACTTCTGTAAGGAAACCACTGCAAAGTCGCAGCTGGGAGAAGAGATCAAAGTCAACCAGGGCTTGGCAACTGCACCCGTGGGATCACTTTCATACAAATCCACTCTCCCTGTGCACCAGCATTAGCCACCCTCTGGGGATGATCCACTGGGGGTTGCATCTTCTCAGCCCAGCTTTGGCTGAGCCATCATCCCCTGGCCCCTTGGTGCAAGTTTCTGCAGCACCACCTCCTGCCTCTCCAGCAGCGGCAGGGGGTGTGGGTGCACATGGAGACCCGTACGGGTGTCTCCAGGGAAGTCACCTGAAGATGTTGGGGTGCTCAAGTGCAGCAGCACACGCTGTAGTTTACAGCCAGCTACTTTCCAGAGCTAAAGCCCACACTGAGGTGCCTGAGGAGCTTCCACCCGGGCTGGGCAGGAGGGCCAGCGTTACACGGGAGAGAGCAGCCTGTGACACCAGCGACCCAGCTGTGGCACCCAGGGCATTACGGTGACACCCTCCTTCCCCCCAGGAGCATTACAAATGCCTTCAAGGCTGCAGACACGACACCAGAATTCCCCAGCACAGGCGACGTTTCTGCTGACCTCTGCCAAAACCTGACACGCTGCACTCTGGCTATGGAAGCCCGTCAAGTTTTGTAAAACATTACATATTACGCCATGCTTCGTTTGAAACATTCTTAACACAGATTGTAAATGAAACGTAACTCAGTGCATGTGCTTGTGGGGAAAACTCTGGCTCTTTCAGTGACCTTTCCCTCTGTTTAGTTAAAGCTTTCCTTTCTAGTACTACAATTTATTATTAGATCCTGCTATATGAAAAACGCAGCAAGGGGAAATGTCATGTACTTAAACTAATAAGCCATTTTCTAAAAGACCGTGGAAGTTTTACTCTGCTGCTTAAGTAAGTTTATCTTTGTATTAAAGGCACCCTGTCTAATCACACTGCTTTCAGAAGTGCCCTCTTTATAACTTGGCACCAAACTTTTAAACAGATAGATTTTTTTTTTTTTTAACATAAAATTAAAGAGAAAAGAACTCATGCAAGTATGTCAGGACGTTGAGCAATAACGCCTGTGGGTGCCCCAGCACACAGGGATCCCCAGCACGACCCCGGCAGCTTGGCTGCCTCCTTCCCTCCCCTTCCCGGACTCACCTCCCGGCAGCACCAGCCCCTCTTCCCCGGCACCACCGGCCACTCCGGAAGGCATCAAGGACGACATGGGCAGAGCAGGCCAGGCGGTGGCCGCCGTGCCATCCCTCCTCCGTGCCGCTCTGCTTTTGCCAGCTTCGCCTCCCACTGCTGACACACGCCTGACATCACCGCCTCTCCCGGCAGCGACGCCTCCCGACCCACCCTTTCCCCTGGATAAAGGAAAAACTCAACCGAGGAGAGAGCAGAAGAGGGTTTCAACAGAGGGGCTGTGCCCCTTCTGAGCACCCCCCAGGCCTGGCGGGGGGCTGAGGTGTGAGGGAGCAGGGCGAGGGGGGGGCTGCAGCAGGCACCCCAAGTCCTGGCCAGCCTTGGCTCACGCCTGAGAGGCAACAGGTTGGACCAGAAGCATCACCCTGTGTTCCAGGCCACCCCGCTCCCACGCTCGTAAAAACCATGGGTGTGCTTCAAACATGACCTCTGGAAAAAATACTGCCTTGCTGCCTCTTATCCGTTGTGGGTGATGACTCCCGGTGCCCTTTATCACTTCCTCTGGGTTTTTCCCCTCCGGATGCGCTCGCCATTCCCGAGGGCTGTGGGAGAAGGAGTCACCCGTCCTAGGGGCAGCAGGGGTGAAGAGGGTCGCATTTGGCAAAGAGACAAAATGCAGCTGCTCCACCACCCTGAGCAGCCCAGGAGAGAGACACACGAGCACTCCAAGGGTCTGGGTGGACCCTTCCATGAAGGAACTGCCTCTGCATATCCAAGGCCAGCCCCAGGTGGGATGCATCCCTGATCATCTATGGTGCCAAGATGGAAGGGGAAAAAAAAAATAAAAATCCTTTGCATCTGTACGGAAACCTGCATGGAATTGCCTCAGGATGTGGGTAGAGCTTTGCCCCATTTCCTCCCCACCCTAAAAGATCCAGCCCACAGCGCCCGAAGCATCTGCAGCCGGGTACATTCAGCACAAAGACATTTGCCTCTTTGCCTGGAGACACACAGGACCAGGATAACTCCAGCTCTCCCCTCTGCTGCTCCACTGTATAAGACATGTGGAAGCAGCGTCTGAAATTTTGCACACAGGACACATTTTTGCTCTTAGAAACTGAGAAGTGCCCTATCCTTAAGTTATCTCACTTAAGAACAATATAAGCTCCTTAGCAATCAACTCCTATGACAAGCACTTCTGCTGTCAGGTCCTTTCAAAAAAGTCAATGATTACACAAGTAACTTCATCATAAATTGTAGAGTAATAATATTTATGTAGACGCACTTAATATATTTTCTAACATGTCTAGATTCATGAAACCAAGAGGAAAAAAAGGCCTCAACACAAACAAGAGCAAAACCACCATAATAAAGAATAAATCAGAGTAAACCAAATAAAATCCTATAAACTCCTGCAAATAAAATCTTTCTAAATTGTGGTCAAAACGCAATACTCGAAGCTGTCACTGCACTAAAGTTTTCTTGCTCCCTTAAAATACTCCCTAACTTTGTATAGACACGTCTCCATGCCTAATTTCAATCTTACCTAAACTTACATGCATATTAAAAGACAAAAAGAGTTGTAAAAAAAAAAAAAAAGAAATAAAAAAAATCCGGAAATCTGAAACTGGTTTTTGAGGGCTGGAAGAACAATTAGGAATAATTAAAATGTTTTTGTGGTAGTTTTGCAATGTATGTTCCCTTTAACCAGACGATTAGGTCCACCTGAGCTAATGAATGTTTTCTTAATAGCCTTCCCATCCATTTTGATTGCCAGATCCCTAAAGGCTTCTGAAAACTCCCACTGAGTATAGCCGGGGGGGGGGGGCGGGGGG
>NW_020799116.1:7956983-7981102 GCF_003259725.1 Athene cunicularia
GGGGGGGGGGGGCTGGGGGGTGGACTGCCTGTCCAACTCTACAGGCAGAATTGCACCTGGTCAAGGTTTGTTTTCCGGGTCTTTCCGGAGAAGGCAGAGGTGCAAAGTTCTCTGATCACACCTCGTCACCCCGGTACCTCTGTGCACCAGGCAGCCTCTGAACACCCAGCTGCTGCTTTGGCCAGCCCACGAGTTGAAGGTTCCTGCATTTCTACGGTGATTCTCTTCGAGATACTACAGAGCACTGAACAAAAAGATAACCATCCTCCTAACCCTCTTTCCCATACAAAAAGAGCTGTAACTGCAGTCTAATGAGACACAAAGCAGTCGCTGACTGCTGAAGTAGTGAGACACCTTAATAAAAGAAGCAGCTGTTTTTTTTACCTGGCTGATCTTGCATACAGTTTTGAATAAAAACACAAGTTTGTCTGGGCCTGACAGCAGGAGCTTGCTGGCTTGGAAAAACGGCCCCATCAGGATCGCAGGCAGGAACTGGCAGAGCCCCCACCTTGAGAAACGTGCAAGTGAGCTGCTCAAGGGCCCTTTGCTTGATATTCTTATCAGACTTTCCCCCGCCCCCAAAGAGGGTTAAAATCAGGAGAAGCTGGCTGCAGGGGTTGTGTGGCCAAGCACTGCTACACCAACCCTGGGCACGGCATGTACCAAGGTTGCACTCGGGATGCTTCCGAGGTTGATGGCAAATCCTGACCAAGAGCCAAACTACCCAGATCTCCGAATTTCCACCCGAGGGTAAGGTCAGCGTGGAAGTGCAAACCGTTCTGCGGAGTTTGCAAGAGTCTTCCTCTCATAGAAGCACTTTGAAAGCACCTCGTGGAGGTTCGGCAACTAGCATCCCAGGAACGGGCTGGGAACAGCAATCTCCAGACAAATCTGGCAATTCAGACCAAGGAAACATAAAAAGATTTCTGCCCACAGGAATGCTCCCCACCCCGATGAAGGAAATTACCACCCTGCCAGCAACACTGGAAGAAGGGCAGCATTTCAGCCCCTCCACTCCTGTTTGCTGCCTGGCACGCTACCTCCCAACTACAATCGTTTTGTTTTAAATTGCTATGCTTGGCCACGGAGGGAGGCATTTGAGGAGATGGCAGGAGAGCCAAACTGCCCCACCTGCAACAACTTCTGAGAGGAGGCAGCAGACAGCTCCCACCTGTGCCAGCATTAACTGGCAGTGTTCAGCTGGAGGCATCCTTCATGTCTTACGTATTAAGCCAGTCCTCTAAAAACCTCCTCAATCACATTTCTAATACATGATGATCCATCCTTGCCCAGTTCTCACTGGCATTAGCATGATCCAGAATCAGAGCTATCTCAGCAACAAACTGTCCCAACACACGTGTTTTGGGGCAGGTGACACTCAAGCAACTTTCCACACATCTGGAAGGAACTGAATTTCAGAGCAGTCTCATAACAGCTCTGTGTTTACTTTAAATAATTATGCAAGCTTAGTATCTTATGTCTAAATCAACGGCTTCTACTTCATAAGAAATAAACACCATAAAAGAAATCTGCCTAATGAGATTTGCCTGCTGAGAAGCCTGTATGAATGTAGGACAGCAAATTTACATTAAGTGTTCTGCAAGGGAAAACTTTCAGCATCAGCTCTTAGTATATGTTGAATTAAAAGAAAAATATCATAAATATCACCATTTCAAAATTAGTATACTGTAATGAAAACATTTCTGAGAACATAATGTATTCAAGACAACCAGCATTAGAACTGAAATTCTTGTAGATCTGAAACAATACCATAGCAAGATTAGTTGTTCTCTTCAGACATTATAGTTCATTTATCATCAGGGAGTCGCCCACAGAAACACAATTAAGTGGGAGAACAAGTCAAAAAGCCAGCAAGCTGCCTTCTCAAATTCCCATCCCTCAGAGGATCACCACGTATTGGGTGAACGCAGAATAAACTCCACTCATACCATAATACACACTCCATAAGCAAGACAAAGCATTGTTTATCTCACCAGCGAGACAAATAGGAGTAGAGATAAAAGAAGATCTATTCTGTTTTGAAATGGCCTATGAAGTGCTGGGACCTGTTTTATGCTTTTCCTAATTGATTCAGAGGGGACTGGGGACAGGATCTTGGCATGACACCCCACAGCAGGCAGGGGGCATTTCTCCAAGCAGGAGGCATCTCTCTCTATTAAACTGCAGTTCAAGGGAGAATATATTCACAGAGCAGCAGGACTGCAGAGTTAATCCCAGGTCTGAGCTGAAATCTGAACAAGGGTTGCCAAACCTAGTCTTTTTTATGCCCTGTGAGACTTCAGGATTATAATCAACTGAGCTCAGTGTAACCTCCAGCCAGTGTGGAGCCTCACTGCTTCTATCTACAAAGGAAAAGACACTTTTCAGAAGTGACAGAAAATAATCCTCCATTTTCAGTCTATTACAGTGCTGGAGCACAGTGCTTCCCCCGGTGCCCATCAGCTTGCAGGGGTGAAACACGGGCTTGCTTTGCTAGACATCGCTTCCAAAGCAATACAAGCTTTCAGGAGTGACTTAGAGCAACAAAACTCCTTTCTCCAAACCATCTCAGGTCAACCAGCAAAATATTAATAGCTGGACTCAAACCTCCCCAGCCAGCTTACAGAGACAGACAGACACGGCAGGTTCTCCTGGTCCAGCCCTGAGTTACACACCGTCCGCCCCAACAACACACATTCCCCTCATGGATGATTGACGATACATGCGCGAGCGTTGGCAAGGCTGGGCGATACGGATCTGGAGATTGCTTCATCCAGGTCTGTCGTGCAAGTTGTTTCCTGTGAAGAGTTCTCAGCCTTGGACTTCACACAACAGTGTTGATCCAACAACAAAATGGGATAACCACTGTGCTCCAAGGCTCATATTTAGGTCTCTTTGCCTGAAGACCTACTTGGATAAAGCCAAAAGATTTCACTTTTTTGAGGAGGATGGTTATATTTGTTGGGATCTCACACTGAATTAATGTGTGTAGTTAATTAATGGGTTTTGGGTTTGGTTTTGTTTTTTGGGTTTTTTTTAATTTATTCTGAACATGGACTTAGCTCTTAACCTAGATGCCTAGGAACACATTAAGCAAATGCAGCTGCATCTGACAGCAGCCATTAGCACTGCAAAAGATACGGGAGCAGAATAAAACCATGTCATGGGAATTCAGCTGGAGCACAAGCACAAATTCCTGTTCAAAGCCTCCCCCCAGAAACTCAGCAGCTTTCTCACTGCAGCCAGTACTGGAGAGATTTGCACAATGAGAGATCACCTGTACCTTTAAAATTATGAAAGGCCAGCTTGGTACTCAATCAGACTTGGACTCAGCCCTTCCCTTTGAGTTAATCAGCTGCACATAGATTTAAACATCACTAACTGGAGACGTAAAGCACAATAAGGATGCTCTTTCCCAGATGGCTTGGGATAAACACAACAGCACTTTTGATTCACAGTATAAACAGCAGGGTAACATCAGCACATGGCAGTTGTGAGTATGGCTCCATCCCGAAAACCAAAGCAAGAAAATTCTGCTAAATCCAGCAAAACTACCGCCTCTGCTCCAAAAGACAGGCATAGTTTACATGCCTACTATCTTCTTGCCTGCTGCTTTGCAAAGGACTGTGCTTGCTGACTCCTCAGAGATTCAGGCAAGCTATACACAGTCTTCTCTCTCTAAAACACACTCGATACATTTGTAAATACGAACTAACAACAATATGGTTGAAAGGAAACTTCTGCCTGCTGCATCACAGGCAGCAAGGATACAGCTACACTGAAATAAACAGCAGTGCCTCAACATTTTAATACCAAAAACTAAGACTGGTTTTGGGTGCCTCTCTAGACCCAGCATCTGCTCCCCCCTCTGAAAGCAATCTGATTCCAATTACTTCCATGGATCAGACCAGAAGCACACTTTGTATTTCAAACCCTGAAACACTTCTTGTATAAAGAAACTGCATATTTAGCCACATATTAAGAGTAGTCATGACTCAGGACAAGTTGTGGCTTAAGTAATTTTTGTCCCCTCTGTTGAAATCAGACACAAATCTATAAGGATACTACAGCCAAATCCATCCCCACTTCTTCCATCACCTTACTGGCATTAAACCACCCCTCTGCATTTAGGTTCTTCTCTTCAACCTTCCATTTTAATCTGTCCTCTGTTGTATAATTACAGGAAAGCAGACAGCTAGTATAATTTCCATTTAACACTTCCACTGCAGAGGTGACTTTTGTTTTTTATTTTATTTTACTTTTCTTCAACAGAACTCTTGTTGCATTCAAAGGCAACGCCTCATAACTGAAGCGGGGTGTGATTCGGTAACTGAGCCCTGCTGACCTTAAAAAAATTTTCTCAATCTGTCCGGTTGATATTGTAAACTGAAATCCCACAGGCATAAAAACTGCTTGGCAAAGCAATTCTTCTAGCCAGGCATGCTGCATTTTCTTGGAGAGAGTTGCTGGTCACAGCTGGACATCTTGGCTAGAAAATGATCTGTGTTTGACCTGACTGGAAAAATTTCGTGGATGGTGCCTAAAAACAGGAAAGTGCTCAAAAACAAGAGAGGCTCCTTGATGCTCTCCTTTGACAATCAATGGCTGCCTTAACAGTGACTAGATTTTCTAGGGTTCCTCTTGTCACTGTCATATAGGACAGACATGGTAAGAGAGATCTCAGACGAAATTACGTGCTTTACTAAATACAGCAAATGAAGGACATATGAGTTCAACCTTGGACACACAGGTATATAATATACCAAAATATACCAAAAAAAAAAAAAATAGTCATAGCCTGGCTCTGGAAAAAGAGATCAAGCTGGGAGCTTAAAGGGGAATTACTCTTAACAAGGAAGTTTTGTTAAGCTGTGTTTTTTGGCACTAATATACTAAACAATATCATTTTCCAAATGTAAAATTCCCTGGCAAGAAGCACACCCTTCATGTGAACTCCTGCCCAGATCATTCCCGGGGAAGGAGGACAGCAGAACTCCAGGTCTCCATCTCCTCATGGCTTAGATGTTTCAATGAAGACATGACCAGAAAGAAGCCACACACACCCGGCCCAGCAGCACGGCTCCTGCACGCGCAGTCCTGGCTCTTTCCCCCAGCCAAGAGGGTTCAATAACCCTTCAAAGAGTGTCAGGGCTCAGTCCTGTCACAGGGAGATGTATGTGGCTACAGGACTGGGCGAGCTCCCAACACATCGTGTGCTTGGGCTGCGTGATGGGTTTCCAAGGCCGCCGGCAGAAAAGCCTGCTAGGGCTCGTGGAGAGGGGCTTTGAGAGTGTGATACGGGATCCTCTGCCCTGCTTAAACAGCAAGGGAGGTTGTTGGCAGAGTTCACGCTACAGGAGACACTCTGGGGAGCAGGGGGGTGGGGGAGAAAGAAAAAAAAAAAGTAACGACTTCCAGTACTTGGCATCTACTCTCAATCCCCCCTTACAATTCATTGCATCATGGAAACGGAGTTGTTAAACAGGCTTGCAGTTTCATGCAGTTCCACTCAGATTTCATGGCTATCAGTGGAGCCTTTTATCACTTCACACACAAAAAACACCTAATACAGCCAAGTGAAAACACTGCTCGAGTACAAGGCCTTTAGTTTGAGACTTGCAGAAACCCACTTGCTTCATACTTCTGTAGTTATCCCCAGCTGAGACCACCAAACTCAAGACGACACACAAACCAAAGCTTCCAAAGGGAGTTTCCACTATCTAGGTGAGGGGGAGTTTTACTGTCTCAGTGCCAGCAGCATTATCCTTCTGCCTCCAGTAATAAGCAACAGCTCAAAAAGTATATTCTGACACGCAACACCATCCCACCTCCATCCCCCTCCCCCCCAAAAATCAGATACACAAAACTTACTTTTCTGGGCTTAACTTTGTCTTGTAAGTCGTACTGGCCTATTCCTTTGTAACTTATTCCAAGCCACCATGGGATTCCTTGTTTATCCTGAAAAATGGATGTCCACATGAACCAAGAGCTACTTAAGAATTAAGCAATTCCAAGATTACAGCCCATTTCATTCTGTGACAAGTACGAGTAGGTACAGAGCAAAGATTTTTTTTTTTTTTCCAAACAAATTTATGTGAAGAGGATTGCTGGAGTGAATGTTGAAACTTTCTCCCCCCTGCCTTCTCAGGCAGAGGCAAGAAACTACATGGTGGTTGTGCACAGCGGACAAAAAAGCAACAGTGCTGCTGAAACAAGGGGGTGTCACTCATGGCAGGAGTGGCTGTGAGGGGGGAAGGATACGGGACAGAGAAAACTGTGGCCAATGACTGCATCCACTAGCTCAGGCATGGACAGGCCACAGGAGGAGAGAACAGTGCAGAACACATCAGCTTCCCAGATACCAGTCATGGCAATGACTCAAAGTAAGGAGACATCATCTCTGCTGAGCTCTTCTGCACAAAACACTTTGGCCCAGGCTCTGTTCTACAAATGGGAATAAACAGTTGTATTTCCATCACTCAGTATTTCTCAGCATTTCCCCACTCCAAGTACGCACCCACTAATCACCTGCCACTTAGAAGTAGTCTTTTCTACACTGTAGGTTTTTTTTTCTAATCTTGATTAGAAATCTCTCTGGGGAAACTATTAACTGCTTTGGCTCTAGAAGTGATATCCAGTTTAATTAAGATGATATGAATTTATCTCCCAAAGAAGCTTTTACAGAGAATTCTTTCTGTCTTGTGTAGCACACAATGCTTTGCGGCTCTCTGGAAGCAATTTTTGAAGAACAGTGAAAGGGTAAAAAAGGTTGAAAAATGCAAGGTTTAATACCAATAGAAGGGTACTGAATCACCAAACTACTCCTATAGGAATGTAATCACACATAATAAGCTAAGCAATCACATTATCTATGGGCATTTACTAACCTTTACTCCATAGTAATGAACTCCATATGTTGGCAAAGCTTCTACCACTTTCATGTACCTGTAGACAGATTTATAGCGTATCAGATGATTTTTCTCTGGAGGGAATAATATCTATTAACATATTTTTTTCACACATACATTCAGGACATGTCATTTATCATTTGCATATTTTGAAGCTCTTAATTGAAGGCCCATGTTTTCAGAAAAAAAACTCAGCATCCTGGCTCAGGGAAAGATGTAGTATTTTGGCCCAGCTAAAGGAAATGGAAAAAATCTCTCATACAACAAAACATTCAATCTCTTATCAGAAGGTCAGAGAAATGAAAGTTAAAATTCTGAACTGAACAAGTGAGCCTTTCGGGAAATGCTGGCAGTAAAAACCTGCCCATAATTATTCCATTATGGTGCTCTGGTTACAACAGATAGGCTCTAAATGAAAGTGTTTATGCAGTTGTATGACTGTTTCATGAGGCAGTTCAGACAACCACCAAACAGACAATTTTCTCCCTTGTTCCCACTGAAAGAAGCCCCTGAATTATTGACACAGTTACAGACATCGAGGTATGTTAGGAACTACAAGTTGTCTACATCACAAAACCATGGCAATCATCTCCAACTTCTCTGTTCGTAACACAACCCACTGCGTTTGCCTGTAGGAGTACAGTAATATTAACGTAAATTAAAAATAAAATTCCACAGGCTCTGCACACATCTTGGAAGATCTTGTTCTTTTGCAAGCCAAATTCAGAGCATTTCAAACATGCATTTGTTTTTTGAGCAGACCTAAGGTAATACTCGCCCTTAAGCATTTGGTGTGAATACTGGCAAGCAGGGTACAGAGAAGAGTCTTTCGATAAAGTAAGGTCCAGATAATTTCTTCTATATTTAAGGTGTCTGAATGAGGACGCACAACCGTAATTGTAAGCCTGTGAAATCTGAAACTTCAAGTAATTTAACTCTGAATTATAACTCAAAAAAACCCTCCAATCTGACAGATACAAATGGTAAAGTTTGCAAGCAATAATGACAAAACAGCCTGCACTGCCACTTCTCAACAAAAAAGAAAAGTAAAAATACCATATTTACAAATTAACAAGTGTCATACTCACTGAACAATGGCTTGTCCTCTGGTCAGACCTTTAATTTGTGTATAATGCTCAATTACTCTGTCCTCACTGCAAACCAAGCACAAAACCCAAATTAGAGGCTCAGTGACTTTTTTCATGTGTGACGGCATCTGTCGAAATTCAGATGCCTGCTCAGCATGCAGAGAAGTGTCCCTCTGTACATTTCTCACTCTGGTTTACATTCTGTTTCTCACTGATTTCTTTCCCACCCTTCACTGAGCAGCGTGGAGCTGCCTGGCTGATACCCACCATTACATGCTGCGTTCCAGACTAATTAACGAATTCTTTCGGATCAGCCTGCTCTGCTGCAGATGCTGCCACAGAATAATGGCACTAATTGTATAAATTGATTTTCACATTCTAAAGGACCAAAACTTCAAAGGATGGTTAATGCTCCATATGCAAGACAGAAGTTAAACCAGAAATGTTTTTATTCCAATATATTTTTTCCCCTGACATTTCATAGGTGAAAAAAAAAATAGATTTGCCAGCAATGACCTTTTTGTATTTTTCCTGTTATATACTTCAACATTTTGTTTTAGCAGAATATGAAATAAAATGTGCATTTAAGTGTCAGACACTTGAAAGCAAAGAAAAACCCAGCACTATTCATTCTGAAAAAAAACCAAATTGTAAGTACTGGTATATTTGAAAATTCATCAGATGTATCAAGCCTAAAAAAAAAAGAAACAAATGAGGGAGTCAAACTTGCACAAAGGACATCAGTTCCAAGGAAACGGTGTCGCTGATTCATCCCAAATACTATGTTCCTTTACACCAGATTCAAACCACAAAACGGGACCTGTCTTTCTGTTTCCAGCTTTTCTGGGTTATGTTCTCCCTGTCCTGTTGAGGGGAGCAGCTGGGTGGGCATGTGACAGCCAGCCAAGGTCAACTCACCACAGAGGCTCTACCGTGCGATGGCTGAAGAGCAAGGTGCTCTTCGCAAACCCAGGCTTGGCTGGAGTTCAGGTTTGGGCTCTAACACGTGGTCTCCACTTATTCTGATCCTGCACTTTCTGATCCAGCAATTTAATTTGAGCAAACTCTCAATGAGGGATTTGCACTGGATCTCCTGTCATTTATAACATTCTAAAAATGGCAAATGCTTGAACACAAGCAATTAACTCTAAGTCCTGTATCATACAGGCTGAATTAAAAGAGTTTGCAAAACTGTTTAAAAGTGATCTTGTCAATACCATTCATAGCAATGATTTACATTTTGAAAGAAAATAGCTCACCAGTAAGCAAGTGATGGATGCTCCTGCAGTGTCTTGGTAGGAAAGACAGGCAGTGTCTTCAAGTCTTTTCTAGTGTTTTCATCACTAAAAACCAAAAATGGCACAGTGTCACTGCTACTGAATCATGGACGCAGTCATTAGTTTCAGCAGACGGAAAGGGCTGTATTTGCTGCCCAAGAACATGGTGCATTACCCCACATCAGGCTGTCATAGCAACGTAACTCTATAGGCCCTCTCACATGACAGTGATGTATATGGTGTCATGCAGACTCATGTTGTAACTCATTATACAGACACGTGATTCTCAAGCCACTGTGGTAGGTGCACCATATCAATATTTATTTTGCACAGACTCACTCTATTTGCTGAGTGCAGAATGAGCCCTGAAACAGCTGCAGAAACCTCTGCCCAAAAGAAAGGCCTGTAGTGCTAATTCTTGCTCTGCCTTGAACTAAAATCCTACCTCTAAACAATAAAGCAGAATAGTATTTGTCAAGACTCAGGGCTTAACGCTGATCTGGTTCAAAACAAAGTGTTTCAGTTCATATACTTGAAAAATATTTTCACTGGAAATAGTTTTTCTGGACTGCTCATTCTGCAGAAAAGTTGAAATATTTTGGACTCCAGGCTCAGCCTGGAACAAAATAAAAGTGAAGTATGTGAATGCATTTTGTCACAAAAAAGCCCCAGCAGAATATTTAAAAACCTATTTACAAGCATCAGTAAAATGGTTAGTATTTTCTCCTTATATGCTCCATTAATTAATCAGCTGCAACTTGCACACCGCATTTCTGCAGGATTTCTGCGTGCCTCCTCAGCAACGCCAACAAGCACAAACATGACTTTTCTACGTAAAGAATGCATCAGTCATGTCCATCAGCATCTGCCTCACCTTCTACATCCAGGCTTTCCTTGAAGGTGTTTTCCTGCTCCTGACCTCTGTTTTCATCAGATTCCACTATTACAGATTATATCTGCACGATGTTCCCACTCTGCCCTCAAAATCAGCACCCTGTGCACATCGGCAGAGCGGACCAGAGCACAGAAATCTGCTCCGCGGGCACAGTGGATCAACCTCTGCAGATGCGGGAGGGAGCAAACCCCTACCACATTTCCATCTCGCATGGCAGATGTCACATGGAAGGCACAGTAAATTAAAACTTTTTGTTCTTCAGCGAGCACAGGCAATTGCTCTGCAAGCTTCTTCCCCAGCCCTGACAATGTGCCTCGACCCCGACTAAGACGGACCACCTCTGGGGACAAGGAAACAGTTCAACCAACAGCCTATTTATTCTACAACCTCTTTGATGAAGGTGCCAAGAATGGGGTCAATTAGCGCAGAGGAGCTGTTGTTTCTGAGCTTTGCCGGGCTGGCGCTCTTCTGCCAGGAATATGGACTTTTCTTTGCAAGCTGGCCAGCACCCAAGTGCCGCAAAGGGGGACAGCAGGGTAGAAAATCAGGATCTCTCCTCCCAACGCTCAAATAAAGCCAATGCTCACAAAAGCTGAGAGGGTTCTATTCATCCTTTGAAAGCTCATTTTGTTGGGATCAGAAGGCTGTAGGACACCTCAGCTTGCAGCAAGAAGATAGATTACCAGGGGTTTGTAAGGACACATGAAAACGCAGCCAGAGCACACCCTCCTGAGGCCTCAGAAACCAGAGCAAAAAATAAAAACACTCCAAACCAAAAAACTAAGCCCTGAGGAACCTTGTCTGATCTCACAGCTGACTTGTCTCAGAGAAGAAGGTTTGGCCAAATGACCTCCTGTGGTCCCTTCCAACTTCAAATCATAGACTCACAGGATAATTGATTATTAAAATAAAAATTCCCTCCTATTTTTAAGCCTGACTCATAACTGCAATGGCTGCTGTAGCAGTCAGGGTTGGCAGCGAAATACAATGAAGTAGAAGAGGTTTTGAAAAGAAGCAATAACAAAATAGCTCACTTTTACCAAACAAAAGGGCTGTTCCTCTCAGCCCGTAATATACATAGTCAGGGGTTTAATGGCTGGTCTCTAAACCCCTATTTAGAAACCTCATTGTCAGTGAACAACAAAACGCCCAAGCGAGTGCCCAAGCACTTAACAAGGCTGATGCCAGGAGGTGAGAGCTGAGCTCTGGCAGAGGCAGCTGGGCAGGGGGGGACAGGACAGGGGACTCCCAGCCACCACCACAGCCAGGTGGAGAGATCCCAAGCTGTCATGTGCCAACCACGATGGGACCAGCAGCCTCCCCACCACTGAGACTCTACAGGAATGCCATGAATCCTGGCAGCTGTGTCCTACCATGCTCTGAAAGGCCACCTTTCACACAATCCCTGGCCTCTAGCAGGGCTACTCGCCTTCCCCTATGATTTTTGGTCCCCTTGGCTCTGGACCTGGTTGAGCAGCAACTTACTTTATCTTCATTAAAGGCCAAAACAAGAGTTCTAGTCAAGCTTGAGTGATGAGCAGCACCTCATCAATATGGAAATATCTACCACCAAATTTACACTGAGCACCAGCCAGACAGCACACCCATCTCTCCAACAAGGCTTGTGGGCTCTGAGCTGGGATGTATAGTGACCAAAAAACTACAATCACATCTGTGCCATGACGTGGGGCACGTCTCCAGCACTGACCCTGAACCACGGGCCCTAACGCGGTTCATTAGCAGAGTCCACAGAGCTGTGACAACTTACAGCAGAGCTGGACCTTCTCTGTTCTGCCAATCCACAAATCCATCCAACTTCTTACAATAATAGAAAATACACTTCATTACAAGGCAAAGTTGGCCCTTGGGACTTGCCTTCCAGAAGGGACTCAACCTCTGCCCTGAGGTTCAGATACACTGTCCATTCATCTGCAGCTGGAGAAAGTCCATCAAAATGGACTTAGAAGGCCTGAAAGTCTCTTGAGAAGCCACGTGAGAATTTTACCTTTTCCTTCGTAATTGTAAGATAAAGCATGAAATAATCCTAGAAAAATGTAAAAGACCTGGGAGAAACAGGGCACAGCAACTTGCATGCTGGATACTTTCAGACAGTGCAGGTTGGCACGGGGCAGCCCAGATCTGCTGACTGTGTGCTGAAGGATTAGCATTTGGGATGATTCACGGCTTCAGGGATAATAAAAGCCTCAAATGGTCCTCCTCCTCCTCCTCCCATAGAGTTCATTATCGCTTCATCTGCACTGAGGAGCCCAAGCACGTCTCCCCTTGACCTTCAGGATCACTTTCCCAAGCCCTCTGAGATCCAGCCGCTCCCCAGAGGTGACAACTCCAGATAGCAGGAGCGACGGTTTGAATTATTACCTGTTCCTGTTTGGTTTTACAACGATCACAAGGCGATACTGAAATCACAGGGCAGACAGCCCTGGCTCCAGATGTCCAACCATCTACGCTATCTGCCGCCCAAACACACCAGTGTTGTATCTGGTGTTTCCATGGTCGGTTCTGATCAGGGGAGGAGAACTCTGCTGTCAGGACAGAGGCGCCCACTTGCAGCTCATCTGACCTCTGCTACGGAGGGGGCTTCTTGACTGGTGGTTCTTGGCATAATTTCAACACACATAAACTTAAACCACCCAGAGTAAATGGGACTGAACATTTTTTGGCAAAAGGTTTGTTTATTCCCCAGGAGGAGAATATAGGAAACTCTCATCTTAAGTATTTTTCCACCATGGAGAAGAATTAAAGAAAACCAGCGGACGGACCCTTTCCTTGCTGTTCCACCCTCTAAATGGGAGTTTTCTCTCTGGCAGCTATCAAGCAGAACTTGAACTGATCTGGCCAGTGTAAGTGAAAATACACATCAGACTCTCCTCACGCCAAACCTCGGTTTGCATTCTTGGTACTGTCCCTATTTAATTTGCTGTCCCAACATGAACAAACGTTGGACAAGACGCTGTCCCCAGCAGCACACCCTGCTCATCAGTGCCAGCTCTACGGAGATGGAAGGGCAGCTTGTCTCTCAAGCAACCAACAGCAGTATTTAACCACATACCATACTATGAATAGGAGTTCCCACATTCAAACTATCTCTACAGCAAACAAGGGCCAATCCCACTTGTTTCTTACAACCCGCTGACATTACAGTGAAATTTTAGGCATCTTGCTAAAACCTCACCAGAAATCTGGGAAGGAACCGAGCCAGACTATCGTGGCACACTCTGCCTAAAACACATTACTGAAAATTAAAAAAAGCTTACATATTTATGTTCCCAGAAAATGCATCTTCACAGCTTGTAACCGAGTGATACAACACTCCCTGCTAGGCAAGGATTTACAGAACTGTGCTAATTAGAAGCATTTGTCAATGGCTGCCCAGGCTTTTCCCTGCACCCACTGTCAAAAACAGATTATGCCTGTTGCTAACACAGGTAAAAGCTTAGATGTAATAAGATGTGGTTAATGAGATTAGCACAAAACATGAACAGCAATAGACACACCCAGAGCAGCAAAAGCAATATACTGGACTACAATATAAAAGCTTATCAGCCCACAACGTCTTTGTAAATATTAACAGCTTGATAAGGACAGGACTTCAGACAACTTTTAACTGACTAAAGTGATGGCAGGTGTGTCTGCCTCTGCTGAATTGTGTTGATAACACTGTATAAAAGGAGGAATTTATCACTGAGGCAAGTGCACTGTATAGTGATTTTCCTCTTTTCTCAAAGCCTCTTGACCTCACATAAATACCTACTCTTGTGTTGCTATGTGATCATTAGAATAAGTCAACTCTTGGGTCTTTCTAAATGTCACTACATTATATTTGGTTAATCCTTGAAATGAATTTTAGGCACATGACAGGGAGATTTTAGCCTGGCCGTGTTTTTTAGAAAGCATCGACCAACCTCTCAAGTTAATGTGAAAGTTATTTCACGGACACCTAAAAATCAGCAGACACTTCTGAGAACTGCATGAGAGATAGAAGGAAACGTGAAGCTAAAGGATGATACAGTATTACCCTACATTGTGAAGATGTTTTAAAAGTCGCCCGTTAGGATTTTTCTTACACTGGTCACGATATCAGAGCTAGCAAAATAAATACATAGAAACACCACACAATTAGACTAGACACCTGAAAGCTTGACAATCTAAGTTTTCAGAAGGTTTGGCAGGTTACTCAGATGGTGTTAGTAAAGACCCTGTTTCTTGAGAATAACCCCTGAATTCCTTTGCTCTGTGACTACAAGCAATAGCATAACAGTACAAGAACATCCCTTGTTGCTGCCCACACCCCAGCCTAGTCCTAAAGTGACTTTCTAAGGTCATCAGACTTAGGGCAGCATTGCCAAGGTCTCCAAGGAGCTCCATACGTTCACAGACGTGAGCCAGCAACCTGGACCATCACACTGCAGCTGGACTGCTTCAGCAACAGGTACCTTTTCTGTCAGCTTTCATTTTTAAAAAAATGGAAGGGCAGAGGGTGGCAACCTTGCACTCCCATGGAGACTGGTCTGCCTTTCAAGGTACCACAAGAAGCAGGTGTAAGGAGGAAGCAACAAGGCAAAGGAGGGGAAAAAATGAGCAGGGTTAAAAGTGCAAGAGTGGGGGCGAAGGAAGACAGAGCAGGGAAGATAACGGGGAGAGCCAATGAATTTAGCAGCTTTCGAGTATGTCAGAGCAGCAGGATCTTGGCAGCAGGATTTTGAAATGTGCTCTGTGACAAATCCTCTTTTGTGACAAATGCCAGGCGTTTCCCATCATTTCCCAACCTTTCAGTTTACGGTCTGCTGGCATGCTCAAGAAAGTTATTCTTCTATTGAAAGATGACCAGAATCCGGAAAAGCCATGAACAAGGGGCTTCCATTGGCACAGGACAGCCAGAGCTGAACCTTAACCCCCGCAGCCAGGGGGGAGCTTTGCCTGGGGCAGGGCTGCAGTCTGACACTTGAATACCAGATAGGAACCGCCTGCTCAGAAAGGTATTTGAAGGAGCATTTCTAAGAGCCTTCCAAACCCTGTACGTGAAAAGGAACACGATAAGCAGTGCAGATGGCTATTTCAACACCAGACTTGTACATCTACACCGTGGCCAAGCTGTGGGTTCCCACACTGCAACAACAGCTTTAGTTTCCCAGCCCAAGAGGGACCTGCACCAAACACAAAGCGCGGCTGGAACTGGGCAACCCTTCTCCACGTTTAGAACAGGCTGAACCACAGCCTTGGACCCCCAGGCCTGACCTGTAGCTCCAGCCCTGCTCCTTGAGGGTAATTTGTCTGCTTCCTGAGGTCTGCCTGACTCTGAAAGAGCAACAGCAGTGCCTACTGATCTCATGGGTGTTTGGGGACCCTACTCATCGGCTTTAGAAGATGGACCAGGAGCACCAAGGAAAAAGCAACATTCCTCATATCAGAGATATAGATATATATATATAGACACTTATCTGAGGACATGGGGACCAGACAAATGAGGACATGAGCTGCTCCCAGAGCCATGTGGCAGATGAGGCACCGTTTGTATTTTCACTTTGCAGGTAAGGAACAGCATCCTGAGGAAGCAGTTCTCCATGGCTAAAGAAAATCTGCGACCGGAATCTTCCCTAAGTTCTCAGGTCATCTTTTATAACTCTTGATGTGAAATACCAATATTGCGAAGACCCTTTGGTCCTTGAGCAACACACCTACCATTGGTGATGTCTCTAAGTCCCACGGATCTGGTACAATATATCCACGTTTACAGGGCTGCTCAGCCATACCAACAGCACACGTCAGCAGTGCTGCTCTATCAGACCAGATGGGAAGCAGAACGGCTCTGCTTTACCTGGGGATTTACTGCAGAGCAAAAGATGACTATTCAGAGTTGATACAGCGCTTGAAGGATCCCAAACCCTTCCCTCGCAACAACAGACTGTTATTTCTAACATTCATGCTTTCTTCCTGTTCACACAAAAGTCAGCTTAGCCATATTAGTTGTGGGGTTTTAGCATGTCTGAGTACAGCAGCAAAGTTTAAAGCTTGTTATCACAGCCCTGTGTGCTGATACAGAGATACATGGAACCACAAGAAAAATAAAGTATCCAAATAGCGATAAAGACCTGACCAATCTGCAAAAGCAAAAAAAGCTGACGCTGAAAAGCTGTCGTTCCGTTTCCTCAAAGCACAAAATACACCCCACGTGATAGATCCCAACCACCACAGGAAGGAAAAGCAAGACAAATTTATTTTCGCTTTTTTTTAAAATAAGGGTGTTGTCTGGAGTTAGACCAGAGCCCACAGTCCTGCTCACAGCTGATGGTGCAAGACTGGAAAAACTCTCTGTTGACCTGGCAAAGTTTTCCAGATATTCAACAGAAGGGAGATGAATGTATTGGAATGCAAAAGCCATTACATTTAATTTTACAACAGGAAAAGGCAATGTGTTTAACATTGAACCTGTGCTTGATGAAATTTCTAGGGACAAGGGGGAAAGCATCTTTTTCCTAAGGCTATGGATGCCATGATACGACTCCAAGTCTAACAGCTACAACAGCAACATGTCTCCGACTTGTCCCCTGCATAGGAGACAACTTGGGGGATGATGAGTTTCTGGCACCATGCTTGCCTTGCCTCTCATCTGCTTTGGATGCAGAGCACACACAAAAGCCCTTGTCAGGTGGCTGGGTTGTACCCACTACAGCACTGCCTCTCTGAGTTAAGTGCCTTAAAAGAAAAAGAAAGTACCGTGAAGAGACAATTGAAAGGGACAAAACACAACCACCCCCTTGCTGCCCCTCAGGAAACTACACAAGCATCACGCATATGAAATATAAAAATGCATGTTCCCTACCAAATTGCCATAATCACGTGTAAATATTAAGAGTTACACTGCCATATACAAAGTAGTAAATTCCATGTGATCAGATTATTAAATTAGGGAAAAGATCCTTTTTTTTTTTTCCTCTTCATCTAATCCTTCTACTTATTTTTACCCACAGTGCTTCCACCTAATGCAGTCTAATTCATCTGCTACATAATAAGCATACTACACAGATTCCTTGAGAGCCCTTACAGCACTGCTTTAAAATAGGAAATAGTAAAAAAAAAAACCCAAAACATTAAAATGACATCATCGCAGAGACTACATATGCTTTGGTCTACTCTGAACTGTATGAATCTACAAGTACCATCGGTAGAAAAACACACTCTTGCTGTTAAAAGTCTAGCAGAAAATAAGGGTCTTAAAATATTTTTTTGCAATTTCACCTGGTTTACACAGTGAATTTCCACTTTTTATAGAAAAATAAAATACCAAGAGAGAACAACTTTTTTATTTCAGAACTGCTGAAGTGCTCAGGCAGATGGAGCTCCCTGCCTGGCTCCCCTCTGCCTGCTGCCTTCCCTCAGCCACCCATTCCTCATGATATACTGGGGTGTGCAACTCCAAAAACAAACTGCAGTGACTCGTCAAGAAAAACGTGTCCTGCACAGTACTAGAGAAAAATTACTGCAGTTTTCCATCAGCTTTCTTTCAAAAGGATGCAATACTCAATTAGGCAGAGAGCTCTTTGGAAAAGGAGGTATCTGATACCTGTCAAGTAGGGGAATCATTATCATTGCACGAAACACATCAAACATGACTTGCCCTAAACTTGCTTATTTACTATCATACCTTGGTTGATTAGATATTCCAAATAAAGTGAAATAAACAATCAACCCCCTCAGCAAACAGGCTCTAAATTAATAAATCTTTGCTCATCTTGTTCTTTATTGCAAAAGAGCAAGCTCAGAAGAACACACAGCTGGGTTTGACCAGGGCAGAGTTAATGGTTCACAAGCAAGTGCCTAGCTAGGTATTTGAAGAAAAACTGTGCAGAGTCACAGCTGAAAGGCAAAATACACAATGAGTCACTGGGCAAACAAGCAGCCATGGAGCACAAGGAGCACAACCACAGCACCGGTGCTGAGCACTGATTTCCAGTGAGGCAGACAGCCCACGGGGAACAGGGGGGTCACGCCACAGAAGGCCTCTGTAAATACCAGTGCACGGGCATTTAAAAAGTGCACCTGCATGGAAAAGGGAACCAGGAACTAAACCACAGTGCTGCCTATGACAGGTACCAGATGGATGCCCTGAGAGCGAATCCTGTAGTGATCCACCAGCTCCTTGGTGTCACCCCCCACACCTGTGGAAGGAAACCCTCAGGGGATGGAAGGGGCACCCACACTGTGCCAGGCTCTTCGGTCTCCACGTGAGACCAGCAAGGACGCCCCCTTCTAACCCATCCCCAATCCCAGCGGCCCAGGAAAAGAGCTTCTAAGTGAATAGCTCACCACAGGTCTCCTTCCAGCCTAAGAGGAGCAGGTCTGTGGAGCAAAAACCTTTGTTCTGGCACTCATGCTCAACCCATTTCAGGGCATTCTTTAGGCCTGGCCCCACAGCCTGAGTGCCCAGTAGTGGCTGGCATATATGAGGTGCCACACAGACCCATCTTGAGCCCTCTGAAACCTCGCCAGGATACAAACCCAAGAGAACTAAGTATGAACAACTGGGAGATTTGGTCCAAATTTGTGTTTCTGCTGCAACCTCAGTCCTCATGGCCACACCTGGAGTTTTGGTCATATGAACCTGGTGAGATTTCCAAAAACAGGCTGGACAAGCTGCCTGCAACAAATCTCAGGTGTGTCCTGTTTCTGAAGCTACCTTAATCTTGGCATAAGCAGTACAGCAAACAGGTGCTTTGCTATCAAACAATTATTAACTTCTCTCAAGCAACTGTTTTCTAGCACTACCCACATTATCATTTCCACATTCTTTTCTACAAAGAGGTTCTCCAGTTTGGCAAAATAGCCACCTTACCAAGCAAACACTACCCATAAATCTAACAGTGAGCACTCCTAATTAGGAGCAAATTGTTAATACCAGTTTTTTGCACACATACCAAGCACTTAATTGTCTCCTCAGTAAAGTTTTTAAACTCAGGAGTTTGAGCCAATTACTCCATAGCTGCATCTCGCAGGGGTATCTTTCACACAAACCTTTTCCTTTTACAAACTGTGTTTATCACCCATGTAATGATAAACCCTGGTGCCTCACACATGTCAGCTATCAGGAATTCATTATTTTGTCTGTGTTATGTTATACCAGTCGGGAGTTATCTTTGCAGCCCACAGGCCAGAATCAAAATCGAATGCGTCAGCTATTTAAAGAAAATGGAAGCCCTCCTCCAGCAATTTAATTAAATTTCAGGGAGCACGGCTGGGTTTCAGTCCTGGAAATGTTACTGAGGAAAATACAATCTAAGATTATCAGTCAGAAAATAAACTTTTTTTAAAAGTTACTTTCCTTTTATAGTTCCTGTAGCTAATCTGATTTTAATAAATGTTTTTCTATTGCTAAAAAGACAGCAGTCAGGACATCTCAGTTATAAAACTGTCTCTTTCATCAAGCTACAAAGAAAATATATACTATTGCACAGAATTTTTGAGGGCAGATGCTTAGTTTGTAAACTATGAACAGCTAAATCATTTCTCTCCCAAGAAGAAAACACTTTATAAGCTGCATATTTACATGATGAATAACTACCAGACCTATCTATTATTTTGCTGGCCTGCCAAAACATTAGCTTTAAAATTTAAATAGAATTTCTACTATAAATAGAATATGAACTTTTTTCTCTCCAAAACTGAGCCATACTAGAAGCTGCAACTTGAATCAAATTCTCTTCTTAAAAGCCAAGATTTTGTAAAGTCAGGCTCGCAGCTTTTCCTGTCTCATCTGCAAATACGAGAGTGGAGGAGTGGAATTAACTAATGCAGAGTTTCAAAACCACTATTAATGACTAATGCTTTGATTTTGGTTCTTATTACAGGAGCTGGAGAAAAACTGATAGGAATTCAGTTTAAACACAGTAGTCATCAACTGGAAGCCATAGATGACTCATGAAAAGCAGACACGAGCAAAGCATTCCATCCCTCCTCTGGAGCAAATCCTGCCCAGTCATTGCACAGGAAGGCAGAGGACCAGGGGTCTGCAGCATCCCAGACTTGCTGGGAACATCAGAGCTGCAAGACTCTCAGGAGGAACCGCTCTGCCCATGGCAGCCCCAACACTGTCCTGTGAAAGGGGGAGAGGACCAGCTCATCGAGCATCGCTGGGACATACTCTTCATCACACAGCAGGGAATTATCTTGGCTGGGATCACCAGTTCAGTAAACAGGAAAAGGAACTGGGTGTGCAGTGGGCTACATTGATCATGGTCTGCTGTCACCTTTGTTAATCATTCCTCCTGTGCCCCGCAGTCATTTTAGACTGCCTTGGAGAAACCAGAACTGCCTAAAACAGGCACAGATGCAATGGACATGGTGCGGGTGCAATGTTGAAGCATGTACTTAAGTTTTATCAAGATGTCTTAAAAGCCAGGGTCCTCTTGAAGTGGGACTTGGGTGGTTTATCTTACAGAGAGCCTCTCTCCGAATGATAACTCGCATACCCTTGTCCTAACAGCTCAGAATCCTCAGGGTCTTATTGCAAACCACCTGCAAGGGCCAAACGCCCAAGGCTCTGATATTTTCTGATATTTACTACCAGACAAAGTCCTTCTGCAGTGACCTTTGTGGTGCAGAAATCAAAAGTTTTTACTTTCTCCAAGCACCCACATGTCAGGTTGCTCACTGAAATTAAACAGATTTCAAAAGAATGTGCTCACCCACTCAGCACAGGGTAAGGGAGGGTGTTTCTCAGGAGTTTGCTGCTCTCTGCCATTAAGACATTATCTGAGAATTTGAGCAGTGGATTGGGAAAGGGGTCACTGCAGAGCTGTAGGAGTTTGAAGCGTTTGGACCCTGGTACCGATCTCCCTGCTCCCAGCCGAAGTCAGTGGAAAGGCCACAGAGTGACCCCCACCACAGGACATGTCCCCATGAAAAAGCTCCCTGTGGGATGTGTGAAAAATCAGTCAGGCAGAGATCACCAGCGTTGTCTGGACTGGCCCATTTTTCATTTCCAGTAAAGATAATCTCTAGGACTTGAGGCGATTCCTGTATTTGCCCGCATTCATTCAGCACTAATCCTATATAAAAAAAAATTAACCCGTGTGTTCTCACGTATGCACAAACGGTGCAAGAGCCACATTCCAGAAAGTGATTCAAAGTGGAATTGCCAAACCACAGCAAACATTGAACACAAACCCATGACACTGCAAACAGAGACAACCACACTGCTGCAAGGATGCATTCTGTGTATCACAGGCCAGTTTGGCAGGGGAGACCAGTCCCACAGTATCTTTGTTAAGATACAATAGTAATTAAGCTCCTGTTTTATCAGTGGTGGTCGAAACGACCACTTGTGATACGTAAAATGAAATTCCTTCACTTCTGGTGTGCTCCCGGAGGCCTGTGACAGCTGGCCATGCTCATTTGCTGTGGAGGCACAACATATGTTTTGTTTAACAGAGGAAACAATTGCTGCGGCTATTTTCATGCAACTGTTACGGGAAGAGCTTCACTTGGAAATCACTCTTGTAGCAGAGTATTCCTTCTTCCCTCCAATTTTCTTTAAATACTTTTGAAGGTAATCACAGGCAATCCACTCCTTGCAACGTGTCCGTGGAGGCATGGAAAATAACCACACAGTTCTTGGGCAAGTGAAGCAATAGTTACAAACCTATTTATGGCAAATGATAAGGAGTCGGTGTTAAATTTAAACCACATAAGGGAGGTTTTCACCACAAAGGTAGTTTTTAACCTTAAGACCTTTTCTCGAGAATTGAAAGCACGTGCCACCAGCTGCTACAGTTTAACTACTTCTCGTCAAGTGAACAGTGGTTCTCTAGTTATCTGTGCTTAAACTGAGTTCGGCTTGGGGTGTCCTAGGGAGCCCCTGTGAGATCAGGCAAGATGAGCAGTCTTTCTAGAGAAAAACGCAGCACACTGTGGCTACAAGCAATGTAATGTGGGTTGCAAGGCAGTTCTACAGCGTGACTAGGAACAGAAATTGTCTGTACAGCCAGCCCATCCAGTTTATCTTAGTCACAAAGACATCTTTCCCTCCCTGCAGGCATGACAGCACACCAACAAAAAGGAGATGGAAGTTGTGATGGACTTCACAGAACATGTTCTTCACAGTGAAGGGACTAGCATTTGGAGAAGGGGTCTTGGGCAGCAGCATCAGCACTTACCTGACAACCGCCCACTGAAGGAAAAGCAGAATATGCCACTGCTGCAGGCTTTGGCAGTGACATGATTTGCTGCCTGCATCTGAGCAGACAGCTCTCTACTAAGCATTTTCAAAGCACGGTTCTTGAAACCTGTTGTAGCTAAAGCATAAACACACCTCTCTTCCTATAGGGAAACTTGGCAAGCGGTAAAATATTAACGCGACCAAAACCAACCTTCTAAATTTCTATTTGCTTAGTGAGCTGTTTCTAATTGAAGGTCTTTTCCTTGGCTCTAACAGGTCCGAGTGTGACCCCACCTCCTCGCCGCAGACAGTTATCATAACCTGTGCATGTAGAAAACTCTCTCCAAGGGCAAGCCCAGCCTGACGATGCAGCTTTAGACAGCTAAAGCCCAGCAACCAGGTCGCACACCAGCTACAACTGTCGGGTCAAGTGTGGGAAGGGGGAGGCCTTGGGGGCAGCTGCAGAAGAAAGCGGCTCATTGATCTCCAACGCAGGCAGCTGACGGCTCCGGGTCCCCCTGCACCTGCTGCCACTGTATGGGCAGGGGTGCAGGCAGGGATGCGGGCAGGGGTGCAGGCAGGGTCACCCAGATGGATCCAAGCCACAGTGCAAAGCACAGGCTTTCTGGTAGGAAAGTGGGAGCTTTCTCCCCGTCCCACTCAGGGAAGGGAGCAAAGTGGGATGGCCTGAAAAAACTCTCTTGACTCAGAGACTGCTCACAAAAGGCATTACTCACCCTGCAGACTCAGATTTTATCCAGCCCAGCAGCACATTTCACTTTCTTCAGCCACTGCTCACAGCTGGACTTTACCCCCATTTTTGATTGTTTGCAACACAATGCCAACACAGAAAAACACATCCATCAAGCACAGTAGTATTAAAAAGGAAAAAGTTATTACCTGGAATAGTCCCCTTTAGCTTCCTACAATTGAAAAACAGTGACAGAATTAAAACATGATCTCTTCAAAAGTCCTCGATTTTCCCAGCATTGTTCACTTCCCCACTCCCACAGCTCTGTGGCCAGATCCTGACCCCAGTTACACTCAGTGCAGAGCACGGAGGCTGCCTGCAGGTATTCAGGCACAGAATCTGACCCTTTACGCTTCCAGCTATAGATTATCCACCTACACCATCAACAAAACCGCTTCCCAAATGGGGATGAATTTCCCATTGCAAATCAAAAGATCACTTTTACTGCAGGAGAAGTGAAATACAATTCTCTCTCCGGCTGACCACAGCCAGCTAAAGGTCGGCTTCACAGGCAGGTCAGCAGTTGAGAGAAATTGTACTCACTTGAGATGAAAACAACAGTTCAGGCAGATCAAGCCACTGCAGCTTTGCTGTGGCACTTTGCCACTGAGAATGCAACAAGGGAAAAAAAAAAAAAAGCCACCCCAGTGTTATAAAAGGTAGGATTTTATTTTGTAGAAAGTGATAAATAATCAGAGTTCAAGTCTGAGTACAACAAAACTTAACAAGGAGAGGAAAAACTGACATAATATATCTCCACATCACAGACGTATCAAAAACACATGCTCTGAAAGATTCACAGGCATAATATAGAAAAATTTAGCTACAGTATTATACTCTTTTCTTCCCACGTCTCCAGAACATATTTAAATTAAGAGTGATAAATTGGATGGAAACCTGCCCAAACGACTTTCGTGATGAGTTTTCCTCTTTCCTTCCCTCTTCCAATTTAAAATTCCTCGAATAGACATTTATCTCATTTGTCTACAAGGAAAAACAGCTCCCAACTTTTTTTAGCTCCCCCCCCC
>NW_020799116.1:7981152-7990539 GCF_003259725.1 Athene cunicularia
CCCCCACCCACCCCCCTTTCCTCTCCCTCGCGTGTTTTCTTTACAAATCTGTTCTTGCGTTTCACAGCACCCGGGTTTGCGTTCCTGCATCTGCCGGCGACCGCCGCGGCAGGGGCCTGATCCTGCGTGCTGCAAAACCCCACGAAAACCTGGCCACGAAGCAGGGAGGCAGGGCTGAACCAGAGGTATTTTTATGGCTTAAAGCACATCACCTCCTGAGGGCAGGGACCGCAGCTCGTTGGCGCGATGCGATAGCGGTACACACGCTCCTGATGCTAAACGCCCCTGATGCTAAACAAGTAGTATTTATCGCTAGGACAGCCTAACTAAGCTTCCTTTGCCCCACACAGTCCGGCTCTTACAGCCTCCAGTTCTTACTAGTACGTTGGAGGTGTAGTGCAATGTTCAGAAAAACTTCAGGGACCCCCATGCTGGCAATCTCCAGTGTCTTGACCCCATTCCAAAACCAGTCCTGTCCTGACAGCCCTACGCACTCTGTGACTTCAGAGCTGTGCAGCTCATAAATGCCAAAGCATCAAAACTAAACACACATCCTTTTTTTTTTTTTTTTTTTTTTTTCCTGCTTGCAAGCTTAAGGGCATTCTTTCAAAAGTAGTTTCTTACAAGGAAAAACCCCAGTCTTGGTTCTATACTGAGGCCAACAATAACACTGGAAGAGTAAAGCTGATGCACTTACAGCTGGACACTCACATTAAAGTTACCCCTTACACCTACTTCATTCTGCAAACAATGTATAAAGGACAAGACTACGCCCACGAACCAGCCCATCAATACAGAGGTTTTCTTATCAATCTTCTGCAAAGGAGGGTAGTAGACACAATGCCTGTCTCCTGCCACTGAGATCCCAACACGTCCTCTGTCCCCAGGATCTGACGGTTGAATGAAGGGACAAAGCAGACCCAAAGCTGACATAGTGCCAAAACCATGGTAGCAGGAAGATCTACAGAATTACACACAGATACAGGGAAATGACATCTCAAAAATATATAGGGCACATCTGGAGCCGAGCTAATTTACCACAGCTGCAGGTCTGGCCCACAGAGACGAAATTCAAAAGCAAGCAAACAAATAATTCAATTTTCAAGGAAAGGAAGGGGTTTTTTTGCCAGCTTTGTCAATAAAACATTCCAGCAGCAGTGCTCCCCCAGGCTGCTCCGCAACAGCAGACCAAGAGGAATTTCCCCTTCCCAACAGGTGTGGCAACAGCTATGCAGAAGTAGCCTCCAAAGCATTCCCAGACATATTTTATTAGAAGAGGAGGGGCACATCACAAGTAAGGAGGAAAAAAAGCTTCAAGTTCATCCTTCCTTCAGATCTCTTTCATGTTGATGTTTAAGAAAAAAGGCAAGGACTGCAGCCCAGAAACTCTTCATGTAGGTGCAATTTTAAGGCACTTTGTTACTTCCAGGTCTGTATCAGGTTAGTCTTTGTCATGCACATCTGAGCTGCCTTCTTTTAAGCTTAAATTGCTTCTGCTCAAATAGCCTCTGAGGCCAACTGGGATAGTGGGAGGATTACGGGACAACGGGTCATCCCAGCACCACGCTCCGCACCAGCAGGCAGGGAACTCAGACATGAGAAAAAACCATCGCAAGGAACCTCTGCTCAGCAGGAAAGACGGGCTCTGGTTCAGCAAAGCCGTCCTTGGACCACAAAATCAGGGAAAACAGGGCCAGAAGGGACTTTAAAAGCTCATCATCAAGACCATCTCCCTGCCCCAAGGCAGAATCAGCTACATGTGGCTCATCACCTTTTAAGCATATAAGAAACTCATCGAGATTTAACTATCCAAATGCAATTCTCACATCAAAGGCACTCTTCTCTTTGTTGCTGGCTCCAAGAAAAACTGCAGCACTGGGTGAGCTACTGCAGCAGCGAGTCTCTGCTGACCCATAGCAATAGCTGCTGCTGCTGGTGTTACAGGGGTGTTTGGGACTTAATAACCAAGCACCTCTTCACTTTTCATCTTCAAAGCACCTCACATCCATTAACTAATTAGCAATAGTAATTACGAGGCTGCTCTTCTGTGTTTATTTACTTGGTCCTAAATATGAGCCTTAAGAAGCTCTGGTCATTTTACAAGGCTGCAATGGCATTGCCACAAACGTTACAACTGATCCCACAAACCACTTCATTTAGGGTTTTAGGAGACCAATAAGGCCGAAGGGGGACTGCCTTCTTCAGGTGATGAAGTTTCCATCTTTACTTTCATGGTGGGGGTTTGGCTGTGCTGATGTCCTCAGTTCTGCACAGGTTTGCTTAGAAGATGTGTTAAGGAGTGAACAGGTAAGAACGTCCTTCCCTAACCTGACCTCTCCCAAACAAGAGACTGAAGGTGTCTTGAGCAGAGCAAAGGGGATAAGCAGGACACCCCAAGCACAGGGCTCCCACCACAGCTCTCCAGCTGTCCCAAACTTCAGAATAGAGTAGGCCAGCCCTAATTGTCACATATCACCATACAGTAACAGTGGCAGGAGACTGGGGCCACACTGAGAGAGGCTCTGCACCAAAAAAACACCCTTGAAGAGCAATCAGGAGGACCCCTACCCTTTAAAGGGGCCAAAAATTAAGGAAGAGAGATGCAGGGAGGCGAAGGGAATGCCCTGTGAGGTGACGCAGCAGCTAAGTAGCAGAACAGAAGATTTGAAGCAAGGCATCCCAAAGCCCAGATCAGCCTTTAGCTAGCTGACTAACTCTATACAAGTGACAGTCTCTTGGACAATTCTCCCTGAGCCTGGAATTATTTTCCATCATAATATTACATTATTTGCCATCTGGTTCCCCAATTGGCCATTGCTATAATGTAATCCAGCCCTGGGCTGTCAAGGAGTTTGGACAGCCCTCGGCTTGACACAAATCCATATAGCAGAACGTGTCACTCACACAGGAGTCCAGGACCACATCTCTTCCCACTTGGCAATATTTGGATATTACAACCATCTTTCTGTCCCCAAGGCTGGTGGATGGGAGTCTTTGTTTTAGCATCGCTTTAACAGCAAGGTTAAATTTCAGAAATAGATATGGAAAATGGCTGTAAGAAGATTCATTTGTAATGCCTGTAATTGCCAGGGTAATTTAAGCAGAGACCAGTAAGCAGGTGGGGGGCCCTGGGAGCCAGGGCAGTGAGTGCTTTCATGGCCACATGTTGAAGATGATGGAAGGCTTTCCTAGACTTATCCCAAGTGGGAACAAGGTCACTAGCTCAAGGTTAAGTAGATGGATGTAATTCAGATAATGGAATCTGAGTCTTCTACATGTTAGATGTAAATAAGTTTAAACAGACTAGCTAGTGCAGCTCCAGGGAGGGAATGGAACTGATATTTTTCAATTAGAGTTTGCACAGGGACCAATCATTTTAACCAGTGAGACAGACTCAGCTCCTTGCGTAGCCCTCCAAAAGGCCACTCTCTAAAACACTGCATTTGGTCCAGAGGATTCAGGTGGTGCCTTTTGTCATACTGATAAACCTCAGAATAATAAAAGGTTGTAGCAGATGTCCAACTCGGGTGGCAGTTACTGTAGAGCAGGAATAGGTCACTCTCAGCAGCTAGTAAAGACCAACTCCTGCCTTCAGTGCCCACGGGCAGAATTTAGCCCTGGATTCAGATGGTAGCTCACGTCTTTTGCTGCACACAGACTTATGAATGTGATAAAAATCACAAGCTCAGTCATGAATAGAGCAGCAAACCCTCATTAGACACAGCAACAACACTAGAATTTACTGTCGTAGAGATACAAGTCTGAAATCCTGATGAAAACACAGATCAAGAGTGAAGATAGTCAGATGAGCATTAACTGTGCTAAGCAAATCTTTAGACTGTAAACTCAGATTAAAGCAGATTAAAAAAAATAAGCAACACAGGAACTGTCATGTTTAACTCTTTAGAGCCAGAACAAGACATGAAAACTGAGACTGCCTTCAAAGCACATGTAACCTCCAGAGGTTAAAGGCTGACAAAAACATTTCACCTAAAGATTTGAAAATTGAGATACCAACACACCTCTTCCCTCAAACCAACCCCCTTAAAAATTTATATTAACCAAAGACACCCCCAAATACACACACTATGATTGAATAGCCTCAAGACAGCCACAGTATTGAATATAATTACCCAATGATTACTGAAATGTGATTAAAAAAACCTGAAGAAAGGGTGCAATTAGACAGAGGGAAAGAAAGGACCCAAACATCTGCAACAAGACATTCAAACCAAGGGAGGCAATTAGTTGGGTGTGGACCCAGAACAAGTGAACAAAATGATGCCGGCGCCCATGTCCTTGCCCAGCACCACTGTGACTTCCTATAAGGAATCGAGTATCCCCACAGCATGTCCTGACGACCAGAGGATTTGAAGGCACGTCCCTGCAGCACAGAAAGCTTTGCAGCTTTTCCACATTTAAGGCTTCTCTGGGAGCAGAGGCTGCACAAGGCAGCCTGAGCTCCTGGGATTGGTGGGTAGGGGAGTGGTTGCTGGCCACAACCTGTTCGGTGACACAAGTTGAGCAGCGCAGGAAGAACTAGGTCAGGCAAATTCAACAACTTGCTCTGTCAGTGTGGCTTCGCTGGGTAATTACACCAAGGAGGCAAACAATGGCAGCAAACAAATAACCCTCCAACTTTAAAGCACCTGTCCTGCTTGCTGGCATACACACCTACATCTCAATCCTAGTGGTGTCACCTGCTGTTCATGCTGCCCTGTGGGTGCCCCATCCCTTCTGCACTGGGAGCTCTAAACTTTGCTGAGCATCTCAGCTGGGACCAATTTAGCAAACACAGAAATGCTGGGCTGAGAAAAAGCACAGCAAAGCAAGGGCCCACCTCCAGCACATTAGGGAGGGGTAGTAAAGCACTAAACCAGCAGGAGATGCAGAATATGTGCCCGTATAGGAGCAAATTAACCGTTGGTCTTTCTGACCCTCCTCAAAAGGGCACTTCAGATTTGCACTTGTGCTGCACTTACCCCAAGGGGGAGCACAGCCTGGATGGCTCTGGAGGCCTCACAGCATTAGATGACCCATGACACCTTTCATGTCACCCATCAAGCCCCACAGCCCTTTCCTACCCACATGAGAGCAAGACCCGAGACTAAACACAGCTCAGTGTACATGCAACAGCCACCAGAGCTCTCCTGGCAGGACCCACTGCTTCCTAACACAGCAGCTTAGGCCCATCCAGCCAAAGAAAAAAGCCAGTAGTGCCTCACAATAAACTAAAGCTTCATGTTTCTCTGTTACACCCTTATTTCGCTGTCTCTGCCAGCCACCCTCATCCATCTTCCTTGCTTGCATTCTGCGCTTCAGCCAACACCTCAATGAAACTCCAAGGACAGCAGCAGCTACTCCAAGACTTGTCTGCACAGTTCAGTGCAACAGGAGCACATTAAGTGCTGCTTTTTTTTTTTTTTTTTTTCTGTATTAATTATAATAGTAAACACAAAGAATGGGGAAAGGACATAAAGACTTCCCTGTTTGCAAGCCAGGTATACGGCAAGTGTCATTAGACAACATATAATCACAGCTTTTCGCTTTCCTACACCTGCACCACAGTGAGATATCCAACACACAGCAACAACAGAACAGGGTGAGCTGTCACAACATCTTCACCCTGTGGCCAAGAGATCAAAAGCTGCAAAACTCTCCATTGCAATTAAGACTGGTAGTTAGAACCTGGAGGAGGTGACTGTGTCAAGAGATGCGAGGTATGAAACTTTGGCTGCAAAATAACTAAGCCTATGCAAACCAACTATTCATATGCAATGGGCCAGCCCAGATGGGACACAACCTACACCTCTGCTGTCAAGAGCCTCAAGAGATCCCTGGGGTACCATCACACTTTACCGCAGGCAGCCTTGGACAAACTTCAACTGCTCTCAGAGGCGCTGCGTGGAGTCCCTTGACTATACCCACACTGTGGCCAAGTCCCTCCCCAAGCTGCCAATGCAGCCCTGTGTGAGGTCTCATGGGGCAACGAGTAGGGGGGCCCCACAGAGATCTGCCAGTTTACATCAGCATGGAGGTCCTACCTCCTCCTCCTCTCACATTTTGTTCACAGGCACAACCATGCTCCATCTCCCTCATCCATTGACATGCTGATGGGGGGTTTGGGCCATGGAGGGGACTCACAGCACCCATGGAAGATAAAAGCCCCGAAGGCCAACTGGTCCTGATGATTCTCATCCTGGGCTTTACACATGCCATCTTCAGGAGAACAACAGCAAATACAGGCAATGGACAACATATTTTAATAGCCTTGGCTAGGATCAGACTACACTGTGTTACGAGGCTGCATGGGAATGCTCCCCTCTCCCTCGAGATGGGGGAGAATTAGGAAATATCTGTTATAAAACTTTCGAGAGCTCTCTGATATATGACCACTCTGCTCTCCACAAGCTGGAAGCCAGCCAGACTTTATGCTCACACCAGGGGTCTGTTTCAACAGCTCTTCTTGGTAAGCACTGGTCTTCAGGCTGCCAAGTGCTCACAAGCATTGCTGTTCACAAAGCTATCACAGTTACAGACTCCTCCAAAAACTTCCATTTCCTTTACCTTTTTTTTTTTTTTTTTTTTTAAATTTTTTTTTTTTTTTTTAAAGCAGTTCCTACAAGTCCTTGAAACAAATGGGAAATTAAACAAACCAACCCGCCAACACCCAAATTTAGAGAGGAAAAGGGAAACACAGCCAACTTGACCAAGATCTTGGTTTACTGAACATATTTTAAGGACTGGCAAAGAGTCAACTGAAAGGCTGCAGAGCTATATGGAGGTTAGCTCTAATGTATAATAAACTTGACAGTGCTTTGCTAGCCAAGTAGGGTGTTATTTTTCCAAACTTGGCTGTTTTGAAAGAAAAGACTAATTTATCTTTCCAAATTTATCATCAACATGTGCGTGACCAGTTCTGACCCACCTCCTTGAAAGTATCCCAGCTATGGTCATGGGCTGTGCAATAACACACTGAACATTTTACAAAGCTCCCCTATCCCTCTGCAAACACATCAATTCTGAGATACCCATTTCACCTGAAACCCTGTGCTAAGCTTTCACTATTTTAAATTCCAGCTGTACACTAGATCTCAGAGATAGCTATAAATCTAAACCCAGTTTCTTAAAGTCAATGACAGGAGAGAAAGCTTTTAAATTGAAGTTGTCACCACTGAAGGTTTTCAGGCAGCAGTTCTCAAAGCCTTGAAAAAGGGAGGCATGTAAGAAAACATGAGCCTAGACATAGACAAAGCATCCTTCTGGCCTTTGCATTCTCTCAAAATACATGTGGATAAACCAGCTTTTAACTGTAAGGCCTTTCCATGGACCCAGAGTTCGGTTTTACCAGCTCCCACCTCCTGCTTGGTGGCCCAAGCTGTTCCTGGCAGTGGACACAGATTCTCCAGGCTCAGCCCAGGGAGCGCGGATGCTGGAGAGCAGGAGCCAGGCAGCTGGCTGGACCACACAGGACCGAGACAGCCTGCGGACTGCGGCATCAGACCAGGGAAAAAAATATGGGCAGCCCGACATCAAAGGAGGGTAGGGCAAGAGCACTGGCAGCATTTGTTGTATGGGCTGGAGGCCAGGGCCTGTGCATGCACCAGCAGAGGGGAAACACCGGGTGCTCTTAGGAGTGGAACAGCAAATGTTGCATTCAGTTGATATGCAAAGGAAATGTGGGGAGGGTAAGGCCAGCAAACACTGAATGGATCACGTTGCAAATCGAGCAAAGGCAATTTATTCTGCAGGCATATAAAGCAGAGTTACGTTACAGTATGCAGAAGGAAGATGCCAGTCCTGATGTGGTGGTGGGTTAAGATGAGGGTGCAGGGAAAAGGAGCAGCCACAGACACCTCGTGCTCAGAGCACAACAATCCTTCACTCCGGGTACAGAACTGTAACGCTGCTAAAACATGACTGGCAAAAGGAGAAACAAGGTCTCATCTCTCTTGAGCTTTGGGCAAAGGGGGGCTCCCCTGGCTCCCCAGCTGCTTGCAGAGGATGAGGGCAAGGCAGAAGAGGACTGTGCAGGGAACAACACAGGTCATAAAGGATGCACAAACCTGGCATGTGGCAGCAAAGATACCAGAGGCACAAAGGAGCTTTGGCTACACAGAAGAGCATGGAAGTGGAGGAATCGGTGGGGAATAGAAAGAAATACATTTTTGTCGGCAGAGATTTTATTGTCTATGTTGTCTCTCCCTTGCCAAAATGTCTACAGAAACTGCAAAATGCACAAGCTCCAAATTCCCCCAATCCTTGGCAGGGGAAAGCAGTACTCAGTTTTCAGAAAGGAGCAGAGATCTGCAGGAAGGAATGGGGAGTTACAGGTGAGGAAGAGCAGCGTGGCTGTGCACTACAGAGCACCGAGCCAGCCTTCACAATTTTCAGAACTTTTATGCAGGTTTTTATTACTTATTATTCAGAAGCCATCTTTTGTAATTTATCATATAATTAATAATATATTTAATATGCTATATTACTCATGTTGAATTTTTATTCAGCTGCAAGCAAAACTTCTCTGAAGTTATCTGGGGCAAGACGGCCAACACACAGTGCCCGGCAGCTCCAGCCTAAACCCAGACATGCTGGACTTAGGGATATACCATTCTGTTTGATTACATACAGCCACTGACAGGATTTCACACACAGGATTGCCCACAGATCTCTTGAAGAATACTGCAGATACATTTCATTGTAGCCTCTGAACCTTGTAAGCCACAGATAAATCCCCTCCAGAGGGGGGACCTGCACGAAGCTTTGCCAACACACTGTATTCACCCAAGCCTTTGGTTGGCTCTCAAGGCACCTTCTACGTGCCGGCAGGAGCACTGACATGAACCATCTTGCAAACAGGGCAACATCACTCTCTCACCCTCTGCTCAGGAAAGCATCATTTTTCTTTAAGGCACGCAAGCCGTGGAAGTGCAGGTACCTACACACTGCTGTGCTGTCAACACGTGCCAGTGCTCAGGAATGTCAAAAGCGCATGAACACAAACTCGTTCAAACACCAGAGCTTTCCCCCACCCTCAATTTGGGCTTTTCCACACACTGTGTCCTCTATAGGGAACAAGCTACTATGAGAACTTTGGAAAAAGCTTTGTGAAAGTGAAAAACTTGACTGGCTTTTAAGCAATCTTATCGGTGCAGGTCTTCTCACACCCCAGGTATTGCAGCATTTATCCTCCGAGCCACATTCCCGGCCCACACAGAGCAGAAGCTTCATGTAAAGATCCAAGTTAGGTCCCCACCCCCATAGGGCATCCTCCAGCACACCTTGTGCACGAGGAACACCCCAAAGCACAGGGGCTGGGCACAAAATGCTGCTTTTTAAGACACTGGGGTTTCCTCATTCATGCGGCAAGGAAAAGAGGGGGGGGGG
>NW_020799116.1:7990589-8011854 GCF_003259725.1 Athene cunicularia
CACAGGAATCTTGTAAATGGCTTACACATAATTATGTTTTTATTCCAAGGCAATGGAGATATAACTCTTCAAAATGGATAAAAATCTTGAAATGAACATCTGGACATACAAATTAAATTGCTCTTAGTGTAAGGACAGTGCAGTGCTTTATTCTCCCTGGCAGGCTTCAGCACACTTGCAGACTTGACACTAATCCACAGGATCAGAGTCATCTTGTAAACTTAATGTCTCTAAATGTTTTCACGTATTTTTATTGCAGATCTATCCTTTCAGGACATTAGAGATCAAACTGAGCCCTGGTAAGGCACACACAACCTCTCTGCATTGACTGAGAGCTTTATATACTTAGATCAAGATAGCATTGGGTCTCAAGAGCAAATCATTCTTCTGACAACAAACCGTCACCTGCCCTGCACAAGCTCTGGCCCTCACCATCAATGAAATTATAGATTAGTTTATTGATTATTTTTTCCCTTTTTTCCTCCCATTTACTCTCCAACTCTCATGGAAATTCGAGACATTTCATATCTTTCTATTGACAAGAGCAACAACTAAATCAGATTACACAACTCCCCTAATTCCCAAAAGTAATTTCCAAATTATTCTTAGGTACTTTGCCTGTCTGTTGCTTGCAGTTGGAGAGCATGCTGAGATACTTGCAACTTGTCATGGTTTAAGTCTTAATTAGTTCATGGGAGTGCATCCTTTTGAAATGCTGTACTTGGGACTTTCTCTAGGCTATTCTTCTTCTGAAAGGAATGAAAATACTCAGTATCGTAATTAAGCACTTCTACTCATGTTAACTTTTTGAAGAGTGTTTAAAGAAAGCCAAGTCAACCTATTAACTACTAATTTTACAGGGGAGCAGAATTGTCTTCATATTTACATTGTATTTATTTAGGTGTGCCAATATTTCCAAATTAAAATAGTAAAGTGTCTACAAACACTTCTCAGAAGAGAGTTGGGCAGGATGCATGGTACGTGCAGGATACAGGGCAATTGGGAATAACGCAGCTTTTGTGGTGGGACTGACTGCAAATCAATCTGCTCTTTACCTCCGCTCCCAAGCAGGATTAATGACTGAGAAATGCCAGGAAACATTCCTCGCTGTCATCAGCAAGCATCAGCCACTTGCTTCGCCAGAGCTGGGGATCTGCTCATATCTCGGAGCCGACACTGCCTGTCCCGCACCCCCCACCTCCCTCCTGCATCCCAGGGAGCACGGACGCTGTGTGAGCGCATCCGAGGGGCCTTTGTGCATCCTGCTGTCCATGTCCCATGGGCTTAAATACGAGAATTGGCCCTGTGTGCACTTCACGCACTACTTCAAACCTAGAGACTGATCATAAATTTACCAATTAGGATAAAATATTTTTTAAAGACCTAAATTTGAAGGTTAAAAGCCACTGGACCAAATGTATCTTCAAAGTAAATAAACTGGCTTCTGCTGAAGCCAGGCTGTGAAGCCACCCAGTACAAAGTGCTGCAGGCAGAGCAGGGGCTCTCAGCTTTCGTTATGTGCTGAATTGCACTGCCCACAGAGATTCTCCTCTCAGGAGGAGACGATGCTCCTCATCCCTCAGCTGCCCACAGAAACTGGACACAACAAAACCCTCCCTGCTTCTGGCAGTTTAGCTTGCAGGAACAGGGAAGCAGGCACTTTGGGTTGCTACCAATTAGAGCACACTCCTTGCAAGCCACGGGGGAAAAAGTTGAACCAGCCTTCATTCAAACCTCTCCCAGCTCCTGAAGCCTTGAACTCCACTGGGTGATGCAGTCTCAGCTTATTGCACCACTCCATGCATCACCAATGCTTTTCGTGCTATCAGCACTATCAGTAATATGAAGTTACACTGCCTGAATAATAATATATATCCAGGCCATAAGTGACTCCTTACTGGTTTCATGACATGCATGTCTATGATCAGTGAGGGAAGGTTATTTTATGCTTCTCTTCCTTTTCTTCTTCTGCTTTATGCATATACATAAACACATACACTTGCACCAAATGTTTTGATGTTGACAGCATTTGCATTTCAACAGCAGTAGCGTTTTTCACATTCCATCCTAAAACAAGACTCATTTTCCAATTCCAAGACTATTTGCGCTTTCTGTTTAAAGTGCTCCAGTTTTCTTTGAAAGGATGACTACAAGTTGCCAAAACCCTTCATTTAAAATGGTAGATATGCCAAATGGAGATTTACTTTTTATTAATCTTAATCAGTGAGGCCACAAGTACTAAAAATGTCTTTAAAACTTTAGCGCTTTGTAAAAAGGCCCTAGTTTCCTCCATGCTTCCAGAAAGCAATTCCTGTATAAACCACAATCACCACTTTGCCTTTAACCACTTTCACATTGGGTTTCTGACCCCACCATAAAATAACAAATACTGGATATTGAATAAGAATCCTCTAAAATATGAAGCATATTAAAGGTGAAAACTTTGGCTGGCTACACTAAGCTCTACCACCAGCTAATGATACAGGATTGTTTTCCAAGAAAAGATTATAAGAATTGAGTGACCTTTTTAGATTGATTGAACTATGAGTAAAAAAAAAAAAAAAAACACCACACCACCATGCCCGAGTTTGACATTAACTGGAAAATACAAGCAACATCAGGCATCGCTAGAGTAAAGTTCATTGAACCGCAGCTGCTGTTGCACCAATGGTTATGAGGGGCACGCTGAAGGGGGCTGCCACATCACCCTTTTTCCAGACCAAGATGAATCCGCAGCAGACCAACCCTATTTAAGATTTTTGCTATCGTATAATAAAGTACCTGTTAAAAATATGTTCTACCAGTTCAAACATTTTAAGAAAACACTGGAAGCTTCTTAGAGAGTAAATATTAAAAGTGTTTTAATAACTACATTTGATTACTACTTTATAGGGTTTATTACTTTACTACTTCACTGAATTAAGGAAGAAAATCAGGGAACTAGGAACCAAGTTCACAGCATAGAACCTTCCTCACAGGGCTTTTTTTTCTTGAGACAAGTTTGACTCGAGATCAGAAAAAAGGAACTTGCCTTAAGCATTTACTATGCAGTGTATAGAAGGATACGCCACTAAGACAGAGCCTACCTGTAAAGTTACAACCCAGATTTCAAACAGCTTAAGAGCTTTTGAGTATTTAAGACTTACTCTAGTGCAGTGAGCACACAGCAGGGCTGTGAAAACAGGACAAGGAAACCATCATACTCATCCATTTTCTTGAAGCATCAGCATTTAAGTGAAGTAAGAGAGAAAGCATGCTGAGATTTTAAAATTTCAATGAGATCTAGAAATTAGACACAGCTCCTAACTAGTTTGCAGGACCATGTAGGTGGCAAAAAAAAGCAACAAATGGGAGATGCACAAGGATCTCCAAAGGAACACTGCGGCTTACCTGGTGCACGCAGGACTTGGCATTCAGAAAGAACAGCTCGACTGTAGTTTTGTCCTTGAGAAAGGAAATGCTTTCAATGTAGAACCTGAAAATTAAGAAAACCCCAAACAATTATTTTCTTGAATACGTTTCATCTTCCTCCCAAATAATTTTATTTCCTCAGTGTTTTGTTCTCCAATAAAAAAATACTGCAAAGGAACTATGAGCTACTGCACTTAATTTCCTGACTATTAGGAGGGAACAAGCAGGAAATCACGGGCTGACGGCACACAGGGAACGACAAACTCCCTGTTCAACAGATCGCAGATATCTGATGACTTAACTCATTTGAAAACCCTGTCAAATGTTAAAGCAGCAAAGCCCATCCCTCCTACGCAGACAAAAGCATACAAGTGGAAAAGGTGACTCCAAACAACGTGTTGCAGGTTGGGAAGCCAGCCCAGCGATTTCCTGGATGGGCCGAGAGCCATTAGCTTTGCTTCAAGCAGACAAGCAAAAAGCCACACAAGGAACACTTTGGGGCCAGGTCCATCCCACTGACACATACATCCTATTGGCAACAGGAGCCCCAAAACCAGGGGTTTACATGGAAGAGCTGCAACTGGGTCAGCCTCACAGGCACAGCTCTGCACAGAGCACTCTGCCTTCCTCCCCAGCCTTCCTCCTCCCTGGGCCATGGGTGCATCTCAGAGGCACACACCAACAAAAGCCATCCCATTACTGGTTACTCCAGCCCAGCCAAAATTAGCAGATGGGTCCCAGTTTGTTATAGAGCTACACCAAACATCACGTATGCCACCGGCACTCTGCAAAAACTGCACACAACCTGTCTGTGCGCTTCTCTGACTCACTCAGGGCACCAAACCAAACAGTGCCGGGACGCATTAAATGGTGTGGAGAAAACACGTCTATAATTTGAGGCGCGTGGAACTGCCAAGTCAGTTTAAAGAGATACAAATTTGTCTGAATGTGGGCCTGTCAATCCTCCTTTAGGTGGATCCAAAAGCAGGATAGCTGTGTTTCAGGCTCCTTATGAAGGATGAATGCATTGGATCCAGACTCCTCCACCTCATACTAGAGAGAAAGCGCACTTTTTTTCCAGCCAAGCAAAGACTTGGGCAATCACCACCACCGCAGACCACAACAGGGCTTCTCAGTGTTTTGCCTTCAATAGCAGGACGGTTCAATGGCCAACACGGGGCACGCAGCCCACTATGGTTATCAACCAGGCCAATCCTTCCACAGCCCCATGGTGCTCCTGAGGCTACACGCAGCCTCAAGCTCCAGCCACTGATCTCTTGGGGTAGATGAGTTGCAGGACACTGGACAAGTCCACAGCAGCACTGAACATGTCGTAGAAAGCAGTAAAGCTAGTGCCTGTTGTGCTTGTTAAGAACATATGAAGTATTTATGCCATGACTCAAGACAAGCAATACATTAAATAGTACTTGTTTTACTATTTTGCATTCCTACAGCACATTCCAAATTAATTTTAAAGCACTCCCCAGAATACTTCTTCAGGATAAGGAGATAATTCGCCCATTTTACAGGCATGCAGCCTGTCCAAGGGGCAGACCCAAGCCCAGCAACCTGCCCCAGACATTTGAAAGGCTATTTTACATTTCCATGACTCACCTTTCACCAAGAACTGTAGGAGCCACAGGTATTTCCACCCTCTCTTGATTGCTCTTGATATAATGGGTTTTTTCCCAACAGCTTTGCTAAGCTTCACTTTAAATACAGTTGAGTGTTTCTCTCCAGAAATGCAGAGCGTCAGAGGGCAGGAGCCTCACTCTTCATCCTTTCCCAACCTGATGCTGGACTGACCCTTCATGGCATGGACCTTTCTCAGCCTACTAAAGCCTTTTTCTCCCTCCACTACACCAAAAAGGTCATTTTCCTTAACCGATGACCTCATTTTCACTTGCAGTTCCTTTCAACTAATAGTCAGGCATGGCTGACTTACCCTTAGAAGCAGGATAGTACTCGTGGCTCCCAGTCACTGCTGGTACAGGCCAGGAGACTGTAGGATCTGTGGATTTAGGGAGAGGGCACTGAGGAGGCGCTGCCCTCTACCCAAGTCCAGCTGCACACTCTGTTTCTTCTGTAGTTCAAGCTTTATGCTCTTATCACCACAGTACAGATGGGGAACACTGGACCACAGAGATAAGGGTGCCTAGGGGATGACATGCAGGTTTGGGAACATCATAAAGTGTATGTTTTGCTTTTATTTCTGATGTTGTCAGTACCCTTGAAACTAGAATGACACTTTTATAAGCCCTAAATCAGCATTATAGGACCCTTCACCAGCTGCGTGTGCCATATGAAAACTTACGTGACTACACTGAGTTTATGCCAGTTAAAGAAAATTAATTAAAATCTGAAAAGATTATGTGTTTCATTACTGAATAGCAATAGCTCAGGGTCAAGGAGTTATGAACAAAAGGAGGGTTACAACCAGGTATCCGGGGATCCCCCCCATTTCCAGTGTTGCTACTGGAAACTGTCCAGTGAACAAATACAGAGAACTGGGTTTGTTGCACATTTGACACTTATGAGGACAGCAGCTCAGTGCCCTGCCTCGTTATACCTGCATCTCAACCAGAAGTGATACTGAAGCAGTATTTATTCTATTAACAGTTGAACTTGTTTCAAACACGTAGAAGGCATGGCACATGCAGGAGGTCTCACCCATCCCAAGGGACACCCTGTCCCTGCAGCAGCATCCACTGCTGTCACATCGTGCATGGCTGGAGACCATCCAGCGCAGGGGAACGAGCACCAAGCACCGGGCCTCTCCGTCCATCCCCGCCACGCCACTTGCCCCATGCCCAACTATGCTTTTCCAGTCAAGCTGACAGCGCACACAGCTGCAGCTGTGTATTTCTGCTGCTTTCATGGGAGTTTAATTAAGGAACAGGCTATGACAAAGCAAATGTGTTCACAGGAGATAAAGCGTCTGACCACTCAAAGCACATGCCATACAGCAAAGGCCTGGAGTCACTCACTCACCTAAAAAGTTGTAACAAAAGTAGAAAACTGCAGGTTTTGAAGTGGCTTTTCTGCTGGAGTATCTATTTTCTACAGATCAGATAGTTTCTATATTGCTAATTATTTGTGCATCCTCCTCCTCCTGCTCCGTTTCTCACTCACTGCCTACCTCCTTGGCTCCTAATTGCTTGTTTTGGATCTCACAACCCCAGAGAAGTCAGGCTTAAAATCAGCTTCTAGAAGTTGATCTTTCCAAGCCCACTCCTCACACATTAACTCTTGCCCAGGTCTCTGCATACCCTGTCCTGTAGAGGGCTATCTTGCAACAGAGGGACAAAATGAACATCATGAGCCAACAGCATTAATCCCAAAGAAATGCTCAAGTATTGTGATTGCTTTCACAGCTGTCTTGGACAGTCATTGATTTGAACTTCCTAAATCCTCAAACACAGTGAACATACTGAAGATCCCATCATCCCTTTTAATTTTTTTTTTTCCTTTGTCAAAAGTGGGGAAGGGAAAAGAAGCTCTGAACTCCATCATAAATAAGGACATATTCAGCAAAAACAAAGTGCCACTTGTTTGAACCGTTCCCTCAACGATCAGGGTGCAGAGGACATGGCGAGGTGACAGTGCCAACCAACCCAACTACGCAAGAGGCTCTGCCTTGGAAGTGCTTCCGATAATTAAGCGCACGAGGCATAAATTTACCAAGATATGAAAAGCAAGTGAGGTCACTCTGCTCTCATTTTCCTCACAGATTGTAAGGAAAACAAACTCTCCAACAATATTAAGAATATGATGATTGGTCTTTTCTGCCAGCACAGCTCCGTTTTGTAGGACATCATTTTTTCAGGCTCTTAACCAGCAGCGCTTTGCCAGCAAAAGCCCTCAAGTAATGCAATTACATTGGCCAAAATCATCACTCTGCCAGGGATTTTATTCTCTCCTGGGACTGTCTTAAACTGTATGAGCAAAGAAGCCATCAGCAATCTCTTTCAAGTACAGACAACTCTTAAAAAAAGTAAGTACAATTGTTTAAACAAACTGTATTAAAATTTAGCACTACTAAAGACAAGTCAGGCAAAGATGATATTTTAAATACTGTGGGTTTAAATAAAAAACAGTGTCCTAGAAGCATTTTAAGAAGTAGCAGCTCCCAAGCTATTTTATTTTGTACTTAAATACAAAAGAGAGCAGCACTTATCCAGAACTTAATCTCCTTCTAAAAATATATCGCTTTGACATTTATTTCCTTTATCAAATCTGTAATCAGTTCCTTTAAACAAAAACCCCTGGTGATAAATAAACCTAAGTGGTAATGTTTTCTTTGTGGAAACAATTACTCACCTAACGGCAAAGTACAAAGTTGCCGGGCCTGGTTTCTTGGGCAAGTCATGGTCCAGAACTCGGTGATCCAGCTGCAGCCACACACTCTGACCTCTGTGGAAACAGGTTGGATAGATGGTTAAAAACTGGGGCAGGAAATACAGAAACGGGGTCTTTTCTTTCTTTAGAGCGTTACTTTACAAAGTGCAAGATTCAGCTCTGAGGCAGACAAGCATCTCAAATGATCTCCTTTTTTCCTAACTTTCAGATTTTGATGTCACTCACTTTTGTATGGTAGAGAATGCTCTTTGCAATTATATTTTCAGCGGCACAATGACAGCCATAGCACAGCACCCAGAAAAACTAAGTATTATGGAAACAGCCTCCTTTGCTATAGGTGGAGACACTTCCATTGACTTCTCATGTCTAGCAGGGGGAACCGATCTGTAGCAGAGGCTGGGTGTTTGCCCACAGCAGAAATAGGTCTGATCAGTGGTGCTACACAGGGATTGCACAGTGCTGCTGCCATATCCCCCTACTACTTCTCTTCCACACAATCCCTAGTCCCAGTGTGACATAAAACCCCACTTTGGAGCAGAGGGGTTTACCACAGGCACACTATTTAAATGAGGCAGCTGTATAAAACATGGTGTTCTCTGCAGCAGCTTCTCTGATTGAAATGGGAAACCAGAGAGAAAACAAAAATCCCCCAAACCCCAATAACCTCCCTGAGGACCCTGGAGCTGAGGAGGACCGCAGAAGTCTGTGGCTGCCCAAAAAGGCTGGGACATGGGTGCCCTCCAGAGGCCACACGCTCCCTCCAAGCACCCAGCCCAGCCCTGTACATCCAAGGCAGCCTCTGGCGTCCCAGTGGTGTTTCTGAGGAAGCCAACAGCTTTTAGGTAATCCCCTGGCAGCACTTTAAAGCTTGCCGTGAGGGAATGCCAGCAACCAAAAACATCCAGAAGAATTTCATGGCAGCTCTTCTGGGGGGAAAAAAATAAGCCAAGTGCAAACAGCACCCTCAAGGGATTTACAGAAGAGATTGAAGAAGGTATTTTCCAACATCTGAAAGCACAAGGATGTGGCAAATATATTCTAGGGAGAACCCAAGATGTGAGTGGCTGGTAAAAATAACACACTGCTGTGGTTGGGGCTCTGGAGTGCGCAGCTCCTACCAGGTCCATGAACACCAGCCCATTCCCCAGAGCTAGTCCTGTACCTGCAGAGGGGAACTGCCTTGGCAGGGTGGCCCCAAACACAGCTCCAACGTTATTCGTAGGCGAAGGCTTCCATCCAGGACACCATAAAAAGCAGCAATGGAGAGCAGCAGGGACTAATATTACTCCCATTAAACAAAAGGATGTTTATTTAGGGGCTGTATTAGTGCACAACTCCATTTCCCCACTGCCTTAAACAGCTCTGCTCCAGCTTTTTTTGGGGAGCTGAAGGTAACTCGGAGACGCGGGCGCTGCGGAGCAGAGTCCTGCACCCAGCAGACACGGGGAAGCATTTCAATGTAATGCTGACAGAGGAGTCTAAACACCAGCTGAGATTTCAGTTAACCCAGATAACTCCAGGTTAACACCACAGAAGCGGATCTTCTGCGGAGCTCCAGAGCACAGCCACAGCATCTCACCCAGCCCGGCAGCAGCTGTCGGAGGAGAGTGGCAGGGGACGGGCAAGGGCTGCCTGAGCTGCCCACTGCATCAGCATCCTTGAGAAACTGCACCCAACACCCCTGCACACTCCCCACAGCTGGGAAGGGAGGATTGGGCATTTCCAGCACATTCTGCTTTTGCAGCTCTTTTCAGTAGTCTGCAGAACAGCTTGGATACCTAAAAGAAAGAGGGAAGCTAGAGGAAGGTTGTTTATGGGAAAGACTAACCTCATATTTCACTGCTGCTAGGGAAGCTTGGGTTTAAAAGACTCAATACTACATTTAGATTAAAGGGCAAAGCAATTCATCTTGAACATAAATGCAAAACCTTTTTGTTGTTACTAAAAGTGCAGAGTAGGAAAGCTGAGGGTGTTCATGTGGGAAATTATTGCTGAATCAATTTTTTCACTTTGTGAGACAAACATGAAAAGAGAAAGCACCAGGAAGGTATTTTACAAGTGTTCTCTGGTTTACGCCTAGAGAAATTTTCCGAATATTTTTTGTTTTGTGCCTTCCCCTTTCCTCAGCCAAGCAGCACAAGCAGAAGGCAGGAAAATCTTTCTTCAAAAGAAAAAGGAATTTTTCCATCACAGTGAGCTGCCACAGTGTCGGGGATAGGTTCCACATTGCAATAATCACGCAGCTGTTTAAAATAAATTAACATACTTACGTATCATCTATAAACGTTATCCCAAAATACTCCTTTTCTTTCAGGTTGAAGTGTGAGGCCACCAGATCCAGTAACTCCCGCGACAGAAGTTTGGGCTATTGAAAGAATAAAAATAATTTCATTAATTTCAGTCCAGGCTTTTCATATATAATAAAGATTTTTCTCTGCAAATACTGACATTTAAGTAAACATGGCCAAGTTAAAACCTTGTTGTACAACTCAGAGAAGTGGCTCCATCAGACTCAGGCAGTCGGATTCGGTGTCTCCATGGAGCTGTGCGGGGTGTGCAGAGCACAGAGAGGCAATTATGTACTTAACCCACGACATCAAGCTGAAGCTCATGGACCGACTGCTGCTTTCCTCTTTCTGGGGGTAAAGGAGGCAGCTCAGACTTTTCTGCACTTACAGCAGGAGAGATTTTTCAATTAAGAAAATATTGTGTACTAGACGATCTCATGCTTTGGGTTCCATTACAGGAATAAAACACATTCCCAAACATACAATCTCTTCTTTCCTTCTAAATTAAAACCAACACACCACCACAAGGGGTGCGTTTAATACACTTCATGGAATTTGGTGAAAGCAGATGAAAAAGCACAGAACTGATGGCAGATATTTTGCCCACTGTGGACCAATGCCCAAGGGAAACGCTCCTGCTAATTCAGGTCTGAGGAAGGGCACGTGTCCCTGAAAGCATGCCCGTTTACTCCACTTCTATGAGTTGCTCTAGTAAGGGATATAACTTTGTTTCAAACATTCCTTACGCATCGGTCCCCAATAAGACTGCTAAAGAAAATAAGCAGAGGAATCTGGCACTGTGCTACCAGTGCCCAAAAGAGTGGGGTCTGTACCTGAACCAGCAGCTCCAAGTTCCTGTCATCGAGGAGATGTACCTGGCAGTGCCGGCCCTCTGTCATCTGCAAAGACAGCAACACAGCACTGTGAGGGAGGGCAGGATCCATGGCTTTCATGGATTGCACTGGATCACACGTGGCTCAGGGTCAAGAACAGCATGTAGCAAGCGTTTAATCTGCACCGATAAGGGAATCGACTCGAAGGACTCGGGCTGGAGAGCTGCCTTATCACTGTGAGCTCCCATCGACTTCAAAACGGTATTAAGGGTGCTTAGTAGCACTCAGGATCAGATAGAAGTGACATAAATGCTGCAAGAATTTAATTTGGGGATGAACCAGCTTGGCTAGTACCATAGACACAAGCAGCAGCCATGGCCTTTTGCTCTGGTGAGGAGATGACCAGGGACCCATGAAATCCCCGTTTATCCAATCATCCCTGCAGACGGATCAGCCTAGATTCCGTCCCTTGACAGAGGACCTCATCTCCAGTCTAGATGAAGTCTCTACTGGTACATTAATGATCTCCCTTGGATAACTTTTCACAGTCATTAGAAGTCCTTATCTCCATAGGATTATTATACAGGTGCTTGCACATGTCAAGACAGGTGCTTGAAATGAATGATTAAGAACAGGATGAGCTTTACAACTTCTAACGTTACATCTGGACCACCTTGGTTCTCACTTCGTGTCCCATTTATCTCCTGCAAACAACGTGCCCTTCTCTAAGAAAGAGCAGTTCAGAAATAGCTGCACATTATGCCCTTTTAATATCTGCCCTTTGAAATCTAATACATTTCCATGTAAGCTTTTACATTATTTAAAATCTGTTCTAATTCTGTCTCACTGGCTTTGGCAAGGACTGGTTTTGCAACACTCTCCGGGTGAGAGCTGGTAAAGGAAACCTGGCTTTTATATTTATTCTCCCAGCCTCAGAGTAACTCATTTTCCTGACAGCACAAGCTTCTCACAGACTATAAATTCTGAGCTGTGAGCAGAGGTCGAGGGTGGTTTGCTTAGCTAGGGGCTCCCGGGGGATTAAATGGCAACACACAGCGGTTTCTCCTTTCACATCCCTCTGGCTCCACAAGGATGGGGACAAGGACAGGGCTGAGCTCTGCTGCCACCAGCACCCCCCTCATCACTTCCTGCGCTGGGATGCCTCATGTGCAAACCTTATAAAGACTTAAAAATAAATACAGTTTATACCTAATTTCAGTATAGTCAAAAAGAGACATCCCACCTCCCCCCAGCACTGCCCCCATTTCAAGGCCCGAGTGTTTGCTCAGCGAGGGCTGCCGAGACACTGCCTCTTCTGTCACCAGCCAGCCGGTTCAGACAGAAGTTGTCAAATTAACAAAGCTTTATTGTTTCAACTAATTGAGCTCGTTTTGACCAAGTGCCAAGAGGGAGTCCCCTCCTGAGGAGCTCCACAAACAGGTCAGAGACGAGCATCTGTGGGCACAACTCTGTCTAGTGTTCATGAATACTGAGCTATAGCATCTGCGGCACCAGCACTGGCAACTTATGGCACTGCCAAACACGTATCATCGCATCACTCATCCGAACAGCAATACTGGTGGAAGGACCATTTGCAGGATAAGTCTAGCTGGAAGAAACCCCTTTCCTTTTCACCTCTCCTACTGCTGCGAACTTGAATCTGTAAAGTAGTGCCAGATGAAGAGTGACTTGTGAATAGAGGGGTGCAAAGCAGAGACTGCACCATCACGGAGACAGCAGCGATGCCCCCCCATGCAAACCACAGCCTCACCCCACAGTACTGCACCCCGAAGAGACATCAGCCCAGAGCTGCACTAGCCCCAGGCCCCTGCTCCCAGCAGGGTACCACTTCCACTGCTTTAATCCTCAGGTTTTGGAAGCAAAGCTGCAGCATCCCAATTGCGGCTTCCAGTACGCTCCCTGCAATTTATCCACTCGCCGAACGTGCTGTCTGGAGCCCTTAAATCCATTACGATCTGATCATGGGTCCATTTGTTCCTGAGAGCTGAAGGTCTGCCATTGCACAGTCATAAATAAGTCGCATGTTACAATCAATTAATCATTTCATCAGCACACCCTTCAAGGTGGTGCATATTCTGGCTCTGACACACAGTTACCAATCTGCCCCTGTTGCGAAGTGTCTGATCCAATAGTGCTTTTAAATCATTTCCCATCTGTTGCCCTGAGATAGCACAAGGGTTGCCATTATTTAATTGCTAGCTGCTTTAGCTTTCACCCAGTGAAGTCACATTAATCACTTCTGACTGTTTTAATTGCCTTGATTGTCTGTTGTTAAGTAAAAAAGGTTTCTACAATAGAAAACACATCCACAAAGCCTTGTGCTGAGGAGAAAGGAAGGTTGCCAAGAAGATTAAAACATAAAAGAAATAACAATCATAATCTATATTTCTATTCAGCTATCCAAAGTAATTGCAAAGCACCTGAAAAGTAAAGTAATTAAACTTCATGACACCCCTGAAGATAGGCAAGGTATACTTATCCCCAATTTTATTGATAAGACGACATAAGGACAGCTCAAAAGCCTGATTTACAGATACAGATAACATTTAGTACCTGACTCTCCAGGAATCTCATCTCAGAAGAAATCATACAGCTGCTTCCCAGAGTACTGGAAAGCTCAGTCAAGAAGTTGCAGAAGATGCCAGGGTGCTCAGCAATAGAGCACCATGAAATGCCATTACTGCGACAAACCTGTCAGCTCTCGCCTGTATCCCCAGAGCTCTACGTGGTGACAGGCTCATGTCACCCCAGGAATGCTCTGTCATACGGTGGGACACGACAGCAATGCCCAGGGCCACGCCGGCTGTAGCCCAAGGAAGAGAGGGGCTCCAGAGCCCTTTCCATTTTCTGCCTGCACCCCTCTGCCCCCCCCAGCCCATGCACACACACCTGAGTGCTACAGCCCTGCCAAGATGCCTTCCCCACCTGGGCTGAGAGGCACAACATGCATACTCACTGCGTGACACCACAGCCTGGTCCAAGGACACAAATCTGCTGGGGTGACCACCAGCTTTGCACTTGCAGGCTCCAGTCCCCTGAAACACGGTGGTGTTAACTAGAGCAGCCCAAACATCAGCCCTTATCCTCCTCTTGCAGACCCAAGGCTTCAGCAGCCAGCACCCTGGTTTCTGCAGCTGTGCAAGAGCTCACTTCAAGTATCCCCACCCCATTCCTGATGGGGCAGAGAGCACTTCACTTGGCTTACTCGGTACTTACAAACACAATCAGAAGCAAATCACTCCCTGTTACTATTACAGAGCAACACCAGCCCATCCTGTGTCAGGAATGTCGCCCACCAGAGAGGTCATGTCCAGGGGACAACCCTCTCCTCACGTGGAGCTGCCCCCCTGTGCAGACAGGCTGCCTATATACCAGGCAGTACTCACATTTTGCAAGCCTCATCTGTACAGGGAGCAGAACTAAAGCTCCAGAGGCTCCAGCCGCAAGACCACCTCACAAGCTTTGGAGTATCAGTCACCTTCCACCAGCCCCATATTGCCCCAACACAGGAACACAGAGGTGCAACATGACTGCGGCACATCAGTGTCACACACTCTGGCACAGTCACAAGTATCAGTGGTCTGGTCCTCTCCTCTTGCCTGAAGAGAAGCTGGAAAGCTTCATAAAGAGGACTTCACCACCACAGCATCACTGGATACAAAAGGATTTTAGCCATAAGAGTGCCTCCAGCTCAGTGACCGGAGACCCATTTTCAACTCCCGCAATAACACCAGTGTGATTTATTTCCCCACAGCACACCCACTCCCAGGCCTGCTTCCCTGGGCTCTGAAAAGGATTCACACTTGGCTCCCCAGCTCTCAGGACACGGGGCTCCTCAAAGACCCAACACCCTGGGAGTCTCTTGCAGATACATTTTCTTTCATCTTTAATTCAGCATGCTTTACTAATCTGAACAATATAATTGATTTTCTCTGTAGTTGGACCAATCCATCACAAGATGAGCACAGCTGTCTGGCTCAGTTAAGAGGTGGCGTGAGCAGTTTTGAGATGCATATACAAACATCTGTTTTCAGCTTATTCTCATTGATTTTGCATTGTCTGTACAAATGAACAATTATGTTATATTTTTGCAACATGTCCCCAAGTTGATCTTTTTAGCAGTTATTTTTAAAACCCTGCTAACACTTAAACTATTATACAGTAAAAGAAGTAGCAGCATTAAATCCATGAAGTATCCCTGCATCTCATCTCATTCCCAATAGGAAATTAGCAGAGTGACATAACACAGCTCCATTTCTGGCAAAACCATACTGAGATACTGGGATGATGGATTTTTATTGTTTCCCAAAGACACTTCTATGCTCTGCACACAAGTACAACAATAAAAACTCAAAAATGGAGAGGAATGAAAAGGCAAACACTGTACAACGCAAAAAATGAAGTAATATAAAAATATTGCAGCCCTCCTAACTTACAAGCAGGTACTGGCAGCAAGCTTTCAGTGAGAAACCTGATTCACCCAGATCTTCAGTAAAGCAGCTGATAATGAAGAAACATACAATTCCCAGAATCTCCATGCATGAAAATTAAAGCATAGGGCAAGATTATGATTATATATAGCATGTTAACACGTTCAGAAAGGTTTTATATAGCTAGAAAAAAAAAATTTATTCAGCCATCTCACTTGTGACACAAAAATTAAGACAAATTCTCCACCTAAAACCACTGAGACAAATTTTCCAAAACATCAGTAATTTAAAAAGAAAAAAAACAACAAGGCAGAAAGAAAAAAACCTACTACTTGGCTACTTAAACCAAGTCCCTGTGATATCCTGAGCCTGAATGTTTATTTGGGAAAAAGACCATATGGGGGATATTTATGCTATTTCTCTTCAGCAGAAACATCCTCCCTGTTCCAAGCTGGTTGTTATATGCAATATTTTTAGACATCCATGTGTGTCATCCAGTTCGGAAAAAAATAAGAAACTAGAAAAAAAGTAATTAGACAGGGTGTAAACAGGAAACCTCAAAAAAAACTTAAGCCCCCAAAAAAGCTGACAGAATATAATGTACCTCCTGAAGCATTGCTTAGGAATGGGAAACCGTAAAGGGTTCAGGTCAGAAGCAAACTCAAATGTGTTGCACTCCCCTCCAGACCAGTTTTCACCTTCCAGAACTGGGCAAATTACAAAGACATCACTTGGCATAGCTGGACATATCTGACACCAACTTCTATTTTTAAGCCTTTTTTGTTTTAAGAAAGTCTGGAGTCTTCGCTACTAGGGAATGCCAAAAAAAACCCCAAACCCTAACAACTCTGCGGCCAAGAAAGAGAGGATTATACATAAGCTGCACATAACTGAGACAAAACTGGCAACTGCTCCTGCCACCAAAACACTCAGAGGTCTGTGCATACATCCCAGCTGCTCTCGTCTGGGACATGCCATGATTCGGCAGCCCACGCGCACACAACTTCTGGCACAACCGTGCTGCGTGTGGCACAGCTGTTGGGTAACCACGACCTGCCCAGGGGCAGGCTGGCCATGCCAGGGTCCTGCATCCAAACACACGCTGCTGGAAGCTTTAAGACCACCCCTCCAACCATGTGATGCTTCACATCTTTAGTACCCCAAACTCCACGAGAAAAATCTTTTGGAAGTAGCAAACCTTTTCCCCCAGTTCTCTTCCCTTTCTCTGAAGATAAACCCTTTTGCTCAGCACAGGCGCTAGCTACTGAGCACCCACAGGGGCTCTGCCTGGAAAACACCCGAGTGTGACACTGGGGATTCAGTCCCAGATGCACAGAACTGCACTTGTTATTTCCATAAGATCCTTGCAGGGTAACCATGTGAAATTCAACTTCACTGGCAAGTGAGTCAGCTCCAGAAGATGTTTTACAGGCAGAAAAAAACCCTCTTATCACTGGATGCATCAGTGGAGAGAAAGGGGAACCATTTTCACTAAATTAATGACCAGCACACAAAGCCTGCAGTTTTAAAAGCGAGAAATCAGGCTGCGGTGTATCATTAGCACGTGGATTATAAAAACTGGCTCATTTATTCCTGAAACAGGCACATCATTCCACAGTGGCTCAAGCAGTCAGAGAGCTGAGGAAAAGCATACAGATAACAAAAAGCAAAAGAGCAATATCCCCACTCCCTCACAAGAAGCATGTGTGCAGTTAGGAAATGCTGTCCCTTTGCCACATTGACCAGGCTCCACAACGCCTGCAGCATGGAGGGGGGGGGCCAAAATCTTGCTGTCCTGCTTTTGACCCGTGATTCAGAGACACCAGTGCTGCTTTGCAGGTGTAGGAGCCCAGAGAACCAGCCTTACACTTCAGAGAATTTCATCTCAAAATCCCTCCCTGAGCTGCAGTTAACCATAAAGCATCATCAGTAATTTCCTGTAAGGGTGTGGGGGTTTTGGCTTTTTTTTTTTTTTTCCTCCCCCCCCAAACCCCTCTTCTATATCTCATAAGCCTGTAAGATTTCAAAGCTGAATATTGAAGCCCCTACACTGACCTGAGATTTTCACAGGCATTTAGGTGGGTTTTCCTCCTTCAGTCCTGAAGGCATTTCGGATCAGATCCTCAGCTGCCTTAGATCAACACTGCTTCACTGACTTTGATACAACCAGCCAGTTTACGTCTGGCCTGTAAATGTGCACAGCTTGATAAAAATATGAAATAAAATGCAAGAATGTATTGCAATATGGAGCTGCACTAACCGGGCACATCTCAGGAAAATAAAAGCCTTTGCCTATCCTTTTGGAAGGAAGGGGCCTGCATGCAGCTGGGGGGAAGAGGGAAAGAGTTAGAATGGTTTAAATGACCTCAGCTTCCTGGTGTGTCTGTTGGGAGAGCAAAGCCTCATCATGTTCCAGCACTCAAAGCTTTAAGAAATAAGCTGAAAAATAACAAACAGGAGTTTGGTTTTACCCCAGCATTTCCGTGGAAACTTTTTAAAGGATCCACATAGGTCTCAAACTGCCTAGATGCACACTTCCCATGAGCCTGTCCGCAGCTCACAAGCCCTCCCTGACCCAACACAGGTGCCCATCACCAAGTGTCCCGTGGTGGGAGGTGCTCAGGGGGAAACAGATGGGTGTGGGGATGAAAACCGTCCACCCTCTCACTGGTGAAGATCCAGAGAAGGGCAATGCACCCCCATCCCACTGTCACATCACATCCCACTGCGTGCCTCTTCTTCACCTCCTTGGCCACTGAGAAGTGCAGCACAAAAGCCCCCAAGGGATGATTCCACTGCATGGCTGCCCTCCCCTTGAAGTCTCCTGGACTCACTGCTACCTCCTGCAAAACACAAAAATCTGGGCTCTGGGTCCAAAAATTCAGGTTTCCCCTTGGTCTCTGCACACACCAGCCCGAGCAGCCAGTGGGCTCCCTGCTGCAGCACCACAGCCTGGTTCATGCCCATGTGATAAACCTGCCATGATCCCTCTGAAGGCAAGAGAACAGCTTCCACCAGCTTTACAGGGGGCAGACCATGTCTCCAGACATACTGCCTCTCCTTCCTAATCTTTAAGTCATAAATGAAATGTTTGGCTAAAGTCCTGGCTCCAATGTAGTTGATTAATTTTACCGTTAACTTTAACAGGGCCAGGATTTTGTCTTAAATCATTTGTCATCTTGCTATTAACAGAAGCCACTATGTGCTTAATGTTAAATAGCCAAAAATGCACTGAAGTGGCTAGCTACATCTTTCAGTCTTCATGCTATGGCAAGCCACCTTGTAGGACCCACAACGCCTCACCAGGATGACTCCAAGTGCCACCTCCATCCTTCCCAATGGCTCCACAGCCCACCCTGGCTCTGCACACCCTTGTCCCCAACACTCATGGGGTATTTACCTGCAGCAATTATAGCGACTGGACAGAGGCATTCCTGACCTCTCAGTGTCCCTGTGCTTCTTGTCTCAGGACCAGCCAGGCAGGGACAGAAACTCGAAGACCTGACTGAATACAACATGCACAGAAATAATGTTTTGAGACAGGCTGGAGAAGACTTAAGTACAAGCTGGTACAAATGCCCTTTTGATGATACTTTCCATGGAAACGTTGGCTCTGCTGAAGTTTGGCAAAGAGTTAGAGATAAAGCATAGTGCCTGGAACAGGGGGCCAAGAGGCTCTCTGGGTTGCATGGCACCTTCCTAAAATAGCCACATGAACTGAAGATATGATGAAAAAACTGGCTCCTGCAGAGCATCAACTGACTTTCATGTAAGCCCCACCAGCTGAGCCAGTTAAAAAAAATCTGGCAAAGCAACAGCCCAAGCGTTCTGCCTCACTGCAGGCACTGTGGCTTTCCAGGGCCAATTGCCAACACACTTTCCATGCAATTCTCTCCTTTTCCCCATTTACTATTTCTCATTGCAGGAAAGGGAAAATCTAAGGGACTCCCACTTGCTTTATTGGTGGTTTGCTAATTTGTACAGGTCTCAGACTGTACAGGCACGTCTGTACCGCAGCCTCTTGTGGTCATCAGAAAGATCCCACTCACTGGAGAAGGTTGTGGGGCTCTAAATCTCATCCTCCTCTCCCAACATGTTCAAATGCAATGCTCAGAAAATGATGATCACGCTGCAATAAAAACCCAAAACCATATAACAAGTAATAAATGAAAACCCAAGGAACAAATGAATTCAGCCTTCCTCAAGATGATATATACAGTATCTCAGCCAGGAGATAAAGCCCTTTGCCAAAAGCGAAATAGCAACAGGATAGTTGCTGCTTCTTGGTCTATACCAGGAGTGCACAACGTAAAAAACTAACCCCTCTCCTCCCCACAAGGAAATTTTGCAGTGTGGCTGCCTTTCTTGATGCTACTGATGGTGGTTCCACATACTCGCTGCTGCTCCCTCCCAGGCAGGGGTGCAGGGGGCGCCCAGATGAGCAGCCACAACCAAAGAGGTGGCATCAGTTCCCGCGGCACGAGGCAGAGGGATGAACTGCTGCAGAAAAGCCTTTGCTGGCCCCACATTTTTCAGCTGACAAGCGGCATCCAGACAGCTTCTCACCTCTGACACTGCCAAAGGCCATGGGATCTTGCTGGCAGTGTTATCAGTAGATGCAGAGTCGCTCTGACAGAGGGGAAGAGGTTAGTCATGTTCCTGAATGAACAGCCACCCCTTTGTGGCATCAGTATTCTCCTTATATTAAATAAAGGTCTCATACTCAAAACTGAAATGTTTCTCAAACAGGTCGTGTCATTCCATGAGTGCTGATGTTACCATTCCTACCACTTTGCAATGTACTTAAAATAACAGCAAGAAAAGACTAGACAGGCAACTCTACAGCTAACGCTAAAAATCAGGGAAGTTAATAGGAAACAATCAGTGCAAATCTGCCACAAGTATCAAGTCAATGAAATACTTCATCCAACATCTGCTTTCCCTGGCAGAACACAGCTAATAAATTAGCGTCTGGTGGAGACGTGCTTATCACCTGCAGCGCCGAGGCACTGCACTTGGGTCATTACCACGCACAAGCCCATGGTTATGTTTTGTTCCAGTATGACCTCCTGGGAACTCGGCAGGGGGAAGAGATCCTGTGGGATCACACAGCTTTCCTGACAGTACACAAAGGAGCAAATGAGGTGTCAGTCCCAGAACGGGCATTGCGTGGAGGGGCAGCATCCTCCGCCCTTGACCAAGCGGTACCCACCGTGGGGCAGGAGCAGACGTCTGCCCTCCTGCAACCTGTTCTGACCTTTCCTCAGCCAGGAGGTTGGAGGCAAATCAGTTAAGCTCCTGATTCTTTGCTTAAGTCTCTACAACACAAATCTCTGGAGATTGTCTGTGCAGAGATATTCTGGTAACTTCCCATGTTTTACCCTACCCCAGAATCCATCTCTGACCCACTTGAAACAGTAACTCAGCTTTCCCTGTTACAGAGGACTAAAAAAAAATCCCCTTAGAGAAAGAATTTCCTACCTCCAGAGACCCACACCCTGCCCTTGATGCCTCTTTGCCTCCCTCCAGCCCTGAAGCTCTCCCCCGTCTCTTTGATGGCTTCTCACAGGCTGCTCCTCTGTGATCCCCACCACCCCCCTGCTCACCCCTGTGTTGGGCTTTTGAGGGAAGGCTCTTGAGGCAGGAGACACAGGCAGAGCAAGCCTGACCAAATATCTACCATCCTCTCCAGGCAGCACCACATCCTCAGAGGACATCTTGCATCTCTTCCCCTCCAGCCCCATGGGGGCCCTTGCACCCAGTTCATCCCTCATCCTCCCTCTGGACTTTGCCAGCTGCTCATGCTTGACAGCAGCCCCTCAGGAAACCCAGATGCCAGCCTTGAACAGACATTAGGTAAGCAAGCGATGGAGGGGGAAAAAAAAAAAAAAAAAAAAAAAAAAAAAAAAAAAAAAAAAAAAAA
>NW_020799116.1:8011904-8074171 GCF_003259725.1 Athene cunicularia
AAAAAAAAAAAAAAAAAAAAAAAAAAAAAAAAAAAAAAAAAAAAAGGCTGTATCACAAGTTCATCAGAATTGCCTTTAAATCTGTAACTCTTAAAAAAAAATGCAAAGAGCAAGAAAATAAACCAAGAGAAGCCTGAAATCCTAAACTCTCTGGGAGAAGTCAAGAGTGGGTATTGGCTGCAGCGGGCGGTGAGCAGCGTTTCTGCAGTGGTGCCGGTGGCGAGGAGCCAGCCAGCCTGCCCGGCCACCAGCACCTTGCCAGGCACTCGGGGGGGGGGTTGACAGATTCGAACTGCTCCACACTCCACTTGTAAAGCAAAACAAGCACTTCGGATCACAGACGCTTTTTCTCAACAGCCGTTAACAAGCTCCATGTGCACCGCCGCATCTCCAGCGCCAACCTCTTCATGAGGGGGTTGGTGGTTTGGTTTTTTTTTTGTTTTTTTTTTTGGACAAGGGGGGTGGAGACCTTACTGATGAGACATTTAATAGTTACACGCTGAAAGGAGCTACTGTACCAGGCACTGACTGCCTTTTCTCAGGATTTATGAATCTGTGCTTTGTTCGGTTTAAATCATATCTCAGAGCAGCCTATAAGGGTAATCTCTGAAAATGGGTTTTCTCTATAATCAGAAGTTACAGACCTGCTCTTCAGCTAAGCAACGTTACCAGAATCAAGCTTAGATTTAGCACTTTCCTAAAGCAGCCAAGGCAGCACTTAAAACAGAGGCAGGAAAAAGCAGCTGTAAATGCTGGGAGTAAACAAACAGCCACTTATCTTCACAGTGGAGTGCAAAAGATGCAAAAAAATTTCTATAGACTGATCTTTCAGAGCAGAGAGCAAGCAAAACGATTTCAGCCTGCACTACCAAAGCACCCCAACACAAACTCACTTTGCTCTGTGCTGCTTCTGGCTGCCTGCTCCCCTGTGCTCACAGCTAGAGGTCTGTGCAATGTTTAAGTTGGGGCACTGTGTAACAGCACTAAACATTATCTGTCACTGCTAAGCATCAGAAATTAAAATACAGCCTCTTACCTCTAAGCCACACACTCTTCTGGTTCAAAAGGACTGGAGAAACGCAAGAAGTACTCAACAGCATGCATGTACTAAGCCTTCACGTTTTCTGTACATCTGAGCTGAGGGAAGAAGGGAGACACGATCCTGACTTCTTCCGTTGCCATATAATCTCAAGGAAGTGACCTTCGCATTTGTTGCTTTGATTACAGATTCAGAAACAAAAGCCTTTCCAGCGTGAGTCAGGGGACACAAGAGGCTGAAATGCGATTGTTAAAAACAGAGGCGAGCTGGGAAAGAATTACAATTATTTTATTTCCTTTGTTATATTAACCCCTTTATTATGAAACAAAACCAAGTAATCAACCAGCAGTTACCAACCAAAGGCATAGCAGGTGCTGGCCCCAGGGCAGTGAGACACCTTGGGAGCCCTGCCACCCCCCTGCACTGGGGCAGCCAGCCAAGGACCCCCACACCAACAGCTCTGTGCTCATTGGGAGCTATCCTTGCCTCTCTGGATCCCTCACCCCAAGCATCCCTATCCAGTGGACAGAGAAGTCTTTATGCTAAAACTTGGCACAGCGCTAAAACTTCAAGCCACCTCCACTTTCAACCCCCGGGAGCAGAGGCTTAGCCCTGCGGCAGCAGGGAGGCTCACCTGCCCATATGAAGGGTATACGGGTAAACAAAGATAACCAGAGCTTGTCTTCTCAGCACGCCTGCCCTCATTTCACATGCTCACATCTCCTTAGGATCCTGCTGCAAAAGACAGGCCCAAGTACAGCGCTTCACTGGATTTCCCAAACTCCTTTCCAAAGCACAGGTCTGCTGCCTCTGATGGGGGCTGCCGCATGCTGGGGAAGGAACCAGCTGTGGGGACAGAGATTACACCCTTGGCCATCGATCTGAATTTGTTCTGGGGTCAGGGTCGGTCTCCAGGAGTGCAGTTTGCTGCTAGCAGAGGTGTAGGGCTGTATCTGCTGCTCTCTTCACAGGACTGTTCTGTGCGCAAAACATCAAATTACACTTAAAAGACATCCAGCTCCTCTCCCTGATTCTTCCTGCTCTGCTGTATCAACCTGCAAGGCTTTGCACACCTCTGGGCTTTGACACAACAATGCTGATTGTCTTAGAAGGAGCACAGGTATCACACAACAGCACAAAAACTGAGTTCTCCTCCAAAAGAAATGTCAGATGGCTATATAACACTGCTTTCACTAAAAACAGAGAATACAAAACAGAAAAGCTAAGAAATGTGCACCCAAATCCAGGAGGCTGTAACCTCTGAAGCTCTAATCCGATCTCCAGGCAGGCACACAAGAAGCACAAGATCAAATTTACATATGCAGTTACTTCAAAACCTAAAATACAAGACCATTCCTCCTTCACAAACACAGCTCTGCATTATTAATCTCCTTATGTGATGTGAGTATGGGTACTCAAGCTTTTAAATCAGACCACTGACTCACATCCTCTGGCTGCATAAATTAAGGTAGGAAGACTGATGCCAAGGGAAGAACACAGTCCAGGACCATGGCTTCCAACATGGGCTGGAAGATACAAGCCAGAGGGAACACCACAAAACATTACCAGAGCTGGGAGGAGCTCTGGACACACACCAAGAAAACCTCACCTGGATGCGAGAACAACCTCTTCCCTTTAGCTGGATGCTCTCCTTCAGTTATTTATGCTCCCAACTGAGGGGTCCCTATGCACAAGAGGACAGATTATGAAGACTTCCACCCCAATTCTTAAAATCCATTGCTCTATTTTAACAGAAAAAATTAAGTTCAACACCTGGAAGAAACTACCTCACTTTTATCAGAACAGGAAGCAAGAACCTTGGGGCCAAACTTTTGAAAGCAACACCTCAGGAGATACACAGCTCCCATTTCTCAGAGGTACCGAGCCCTCCTGATCCAGCTCAGCTCCCCCACACAGGAGGCTCTCAGTACCATCAGAGGCCAACAAGGGGCTCCATTAAGCTGCAGAGCACTGCATAAAGCCTGAGCCTTACTGATGCTGCTGAGAAGAGACGCATAGCTGCCTGGTGCACAGGCTCGAGCAGCAGCAGTCAGTCCCATCCCCTCGCCTGGGGCTGCCTCCATAAATTACCATCAGTCCAGACACCTTCAGAGGGCAGCTCAGCCCAGCTATCCCAGACACCTGGGATGCAGTGAGGTGCCAGAGGTGTCTCACCCTCCTTGTTTAATGCTGAGAAATTCGCTTTGATCAAATATCCACCTTTTAAATAGCTGCAGACAAAGAGGTGTGTTTTTTCCCCCAAAGTTACTTTGTAAAAGCTAACACCCTCATAGTCATGAGACTACAAAAGCTCTCCACAGAATACTCAGTATCATAAGTTTCATGAAAAAAAAACATAAACTGGCTCCACATCAGGCAGGAGGATGCCAGGTCAGGTCCAGCCAGCTGGTCCAGATTGCACTAGCAACTTAAAGGGTGGCAGCTGAGACAGTTTTGGGAGAGTATTTCAGAGTAATAAACTTGCATTTGTCTCCAAAACACAGATTCCAAAGCCCCAAAATAAGATGGAAAATAGACAGTGAGTCATTTTTCCTTAGAGAAATGACGTGAAGGTTACCTGGGTGGTGCCAATTTCTGCCCTGCTGGGATAACCACAGGGACAAGAATAGCTGGAGGAGAGGAAGAACACAGCTGCTCAGAGGATCTGGGGCTTCCCAACACACAGATCTGGGCTGTGTAATTCAGTTGTACCCTAGGCCACAGATAATTTTTCTAAACAAGAAAAAGTAGAGATTAAAAGAAATATAGTGCACCCATAAGAGGCTCCAGCAGTGGGAAGCTGCTGGAGCAGCAAAAGTTAAGCAGGAGGAAGTCTCTTCAACTTGGAGGCCACAAGGAGAATCGCACAAAGTAACAAGCAGTAGGACAAGAGGGAATGGCCCCAAATTGCACCAGGGAAGGTTTAGGCTGGATATTATGAAGCATTTCTTTCCAGAAGGGGTTGCTGGGTGTTGGAATGGGCTGCCCAGGGAGGTGGTGGAGTCCCCATCCCTGGAGGGGTTCAAGACTCAGGTCGACATAGTGCTGAGGGATCTGGTGTAGTTGGGAACGGTCAGTGTGAGGTTAATGGTTGGACTGGATGATCTTCAAGGTCTTTTCCAACCTTGATGATTCCGTGATTTTGCTCCACACTGGGGTCTGGGGATGGCAGCGCTGCAACCCCTCACCGAAGGGTGCGGAGCCCTACAGCAAATGCAGCACACCCCGGCCTCTCTGAATAAGGTCAACAGATGCAGTGTCCTTAATACTAGAGAGGACTTACTCCCACTTTCACTACAGCTTAGCCAACACCAAGTTGCATGCCTGCTAAGTGCACCTGCCCAACCAGATTCCCGACGGGCAACCAACATACAACTACAACTTACTTGTTCTCTCAAAACAACTGTAGCAACCAGACATGTCCAGTCCAGCATCAGCCAAACTCTACGTTCAGCATGATGGAGACCTTGCCTGGGGCAGGCACCTTTCTGGAGAGACTGTTCCCCTCTTTTTTTTTTTTTTTTTTTTTCCACCTCAGTTTTCCTCCACTGTACTTGTGCCTTTTTCCCCCCTACCCGTTCATTTTCCCATACTTACTTGCAAATTTGTGCTCAGTTTGGAGTATTGGGGGTTTTGACATACATCTGAACAGGGTCAGAATTATTATTGGTTTTATTCGCTGGCTTCTCCCCTCTCTTTCCTTTTTTGTACAGCCTGTGTTTTTCATGCTATGTAATTCTTCCGCTGCCCTCTTCTGCTCTTCTAGCTTCTCCAAGCTCTGCTGGCACCACATAATTCCACCTGGTATCAAGCGGGAAGATGAACACTGGGGCACCTATCACCAGGACAGCACCTACTCTACATCAGCTGGAAAAAGCAGCCACAGAAACATCACAGTCTTAATCTGATGTTGCTTGGACTGTCAACGATGGCTTTTAATGGCTAAACCCACCACATTCAGGCTATTTACAGCATTTTAATGACCCTTATTCTCCCCATCTCTCCTTCCCCAACACACACACTTGATGCATGTTTAAATGAATGACAGACCAATTAGCAGGGAAAAGTGTACATGTATGTTTGCGTGTGGGAGGGTATTTAAGCTAATATATTCCAGCACTGATAGCCTTATCCTCTTTGCAGTCTCTGAGAATAAACTGGCCTCCACCTGTACAGAAGATTAGTAGAATTTCTAATCACTAATTATGACTCAGAGGTTTTAGGAGCAATGCAGACTGTACAAAAGGGTGGCCTGATTTTTAGAAAATGAGGAGACAAAGATAGCACAACGTTATTTTCAGCACATGGACAGTCCATCCAAGATTGCAAAGAACTGCAGTGACAACACTAGCAAAAGGAGTGAAAGCTAAACACTCAGAAGGACAAAAAATTAAGTATGGACAAAGCAGCATTTGCCTGAAACATTTTTAATTTACCTTTTCATAAAGCCTTTTGTCCAGTCAGAGCAAGCTGGCCAGCCTCTCTGCACAAGACCAAAATGGAGATTTATCCAGGCAAGTTCATACAGCGATACCTTTGTACAGGAGTCTGCTTCTGAAAAGTGGCGCCAGCGACATTTGAAGTCTAACTTATTTTGTGAACTGCGTCAGACTGAAGAAAAAAATATTTATACAGGCTAAAGCAGTTAGTGAATAGAAGGCACTGTTTGATACTGGCACCGTGACACCCTAAAGGAAATGAGATGAAGTTCACAGTCTGGTTGTGAAGTTTGTCTGCTAGGGAAGAGGGAGGAGCAGCATAAAAATCATATTTTTGTTTGAATAAACTGTCTTGAATAGAAAATGCTATATCATGAGCTCAAATGGAAATATGTCTGGCAGAGAGCTTTGGAAAGCTGCTGTTGGAAGTGTGCAAAGCCAAGTTTAACTCTAAGCTGTCAGGAGGCAGTGCCCAGAGCCAGTCCTGTTCTCAGCTCTGTAAGAGGCTCCCCTGAAGCCCAGCCACAGGGAAGCCTCCACGTGCCGTGTTCGGATGTGACGGCGGTTTCAAGCAGAGCCAAAGCTCTGCAGGTGATGTACAAGCAGCGTCATCGCATTAGATCAAATCCCTTCAAAAAGAAAAAATACAGCTGGATAAAAGCAGTTAGAGCAAAGCTTTTTCAGAGCAAACAGTAATCCCCCGTGCCAAGTTTAAATCTTTCAAGGGACACATGTTCAGTGTCCTCTAAAAAGGTCTTCAAGCTTCCTTTGGAAAGCCCTGACCCATAAGGATGCCTGAGATGCTTCCTCTGAGCATCACTCCCAGGGTCTGTCTGGTGCAGAGGAAGGAAAGCTCTGCCCTGACAACACAGCGCTCCCCCTCACCACTCCAGCACCACTTTTCATCGTTGTGAAAAGACAAGGGGACAAAGGCGTCTCCAATTTGTCGTCAGCATTTTTTGTAATGCAAAGTTAAGGTGTGGTAGCAGAGGAAACAAGGTCCTCGTTATCCAAACCAACTACATGAGCACCATAGGAAACAGAAGTCAGCCGCTTCCTCTCGTTCCTCCACCCCAGGTACGTATGGGACAGACACATGTACAAAGCTTATTTATTGTGCTTTGTCAGCAAAATTTTTTTCATTTCACACAGAGGAAATGACTTTTCAAAAGGTTAAAAAGCACTTTGTCCAAAAAAACCACATGAATTCAACTTACAATTTTATACCAGAAATTGTTAGCCCAATTACCAGTGTAACCGAATAGCTTAATTGCAGAGATGCTCCCGTACCTGGTTTCATGTCCAGCAGATACTAACACAACGTGTCACTGTTTTCTCCGGGGAGTATAGGGACAGTTTGCCTGCCTTCTCTTTTCCACTTTGCATCGAGCAGACTGACAGGCATATTAACCCTGACACTAAAGCATGCACTTAACCAGTTTTTAATTTATAAGAGTTAGTTGAATTATCAATTAGACTTGGATACAATGTTTCTCATGCTTAAAGCATAGGGGCTAATGAGGAATGACAGGGCTGTGGGATATACAGGTGAAAACTGGTATTCAAACCTCAGGGGAAGATACGTAACAGAACATGGTAGTGTTCACATCCCCAGGGAAATCAGGCCAGTGGTAACATATCTGAGCACAGGACCAATGTTCACAGAGAAAGTTATTAGCTTTGCCACCACTTAGTACCTTTATTTATATGAAAATTTCACTTTGTTTTACTGCTTTATAATTAAATCTAAGACAAGTGGCCTATAAAACCAGCACGTGGAGATCCCTGCCAAAAGCTTTATGTTGGAAGAGTATCAGGACACCCAGAAGTGTCAAGCTGTCCCATTGCGGGCATTGGGAGGGGCTCTGGGAAGACCCCCCAAAGCCCAGCTGGTAGCCCCAAGCACTATGTGCCAGATTTCCACAACAAAATACAGCTCTCACTTCTTTCTCCTGTAGGATATAGGTACCCTTGCATGAAGGTTTCTATGCTGAATTCTCACCTAGGATTTTTTTCCAAGCCCTAATAGCCCAAATAACTTGTATTGACTTAGATAACCTGTGCCAGCTCTTCCATCATCTATCTCTGCAAGTCTCCGGTTTTTCTAGGACAGGCTTTCAGATGCTCTCTGCTACGAACAAGACAGCATTCCCTGGCATACACCCCAAGCACTCACAGAGGAGAAATGCACATAACTGTACAACCCTCCTCTCCTCGCATGGGTTCAAAGGTTATTTCAGAGTGAAACGGGACACCCCGTCAGCACTCTGGCTCACAAACTCCTCCAGATGAATAGACTCTGGGCAAATAGAACATCCCTTCTTTTGGCAAATGAGACAGATGATGGCAAGCACCCTGGAGCAGCGACCAGCTTGGAGAAGCGCCTGAGCTTGGCTTGCTGGGCTGGGGCTGAAGTCCCTGCACCAGTAACTGGGTGCAACAAAAGACAGCAAGACTTTGAAAAGTGTTTCCCACACACCCATTTGCTAGAAATAACAAGGCAACTGACAAAAACTGGTTTGTTCTTGTTGGGTTTTTGTTGCATGGTGGTGGTTTTGGTTTTTGTGTGGGTTTTGGGTTTTTTTTGGTGGTTGTTTTGTTGTTGTTGTTGTTTTTTTTCTTTTTTACTTAAAGCTGCTAATGCCAGTAAAGGCTTTGTGCTGGCAGAGAGGATTTCAGGCTGCCCTGGCCAGCCAGCTCTGCACACGTGACCATCTCTGCACCTGCCGACTTCAAAAGACATTGGTGAGAGCCCTGCAATAGAAGCACGAAGATGGCAGTGGCTTCTCCATTTGGCGATTCAAGCTCAGGTCTCTTATGAGGCCAGCAAGCATTTTATATTTAACAAAAGAAAAACCAAAAAACCCCACAGTAACAAACTTAACAGTTCAGGGAAAAGAAGTCCTACTGGCTTCCCTTTCACCACAATAATGTACCGATGATTAAAGAGAGACCTACTAGCGGCGTCCAACTCACCCAAAAATAGCCAGTGACCCGCAAAATAACATGAACCCAAAATACGAATCAAAGTGAACTGAAGCCTCCAGGCTGACCAGCAGCACAAGTGTCTGTCACCTCACCCTTCCCTGCATGTCCCTTGCACATAGCTCAGTGACAAAGTTCTGACTTGTTTCCTGATTTGTTACACCGTGCACAGCCCAGGGAGTCAGAGGGGGCAAAAGTGTAAATTTAGTCAAAAGAGCCTTTATATACATCCCATGGTACTTCTCACACCTGGAATACGAGTGTGATGGAGTTACAGAAATACAAACATTCTTGATGAAACCAAGGTCAGAAAGGACTTTGTTAAGCATCTGTCCAGGTGCCAATATTAATAAGAACACAATGCAAAAACATGCTCTCATGTGGCTGCACTAACTACTAGATTTCTAGCAAAAATCTGAGAAGACAAATAGCGTCCCTTGCAGGTAGGAGAGTATTGTTATATCCATTTTACAAACAGCAGGGGCACAGAGGAGGAAGGCAATTTGCCCAAGATAATGCAGGACTTATGGTAATAATGGAACACAAAAATCTTGTGTCCAAGATTAGAGCCCAGTTCCATAGACACTACAATGCCCACCTCCTCTGAGAGCAACTCCATGGAGAGCTCTGCACTGCATAATTTTGCTCCTGTATTGCTCCTTTGAGCCTGAGGTGAACAAGTGTAACACAGCATGGCTCAGAGTACATCTCTGTATGCAGGGGTCATCCAGATGTCATCTCTAGATGTTCCCATAGGTTGAAGTGTTTAAAAAAAAAAAAGGAAAAAAAAAAAAAAAGAATATTCAATTCAAGCTCTTACAGGGCTCACCTATCGAAACAGGCCAGTGACATTTAATGCTGTGTGCTCAGTCCTGCACCCACCAGCCTCAGCCAGGATACCACCAGTGGTTTTAAGAACAAAGAGCCAAGACTTTGGCACAAAAAGCAATGTGTTACACAACCTAACAAGGAAGAGCTGCAGGGCATTCTTTCAGCCATCTCTAATACACCCCAAATCACCATTAGGAAATTCCTGACGTTAAAGTGTCAGTCACCTTGTTCATCCCTGGTTTCATTTTCCAAGGGTGACCCTCAGAGCTGTAAGCACAGAGCAACAGGTCACTGCATGTCCCCAGCTGCACCCTCCCCATAACTGTGACACATGGTGGGCACTCCTCACCCACCCCCCTGAGTGACAGAAGGACTAATCTCTTTTTTTTTACCTGTTTTCACATCCCCACTTTAGGACACAGGCATAAATCAGTGATGCTTTTCATAAAGACTAGACAGATTAGTCCACCAACATCCATCAGGTAAGTTTGGGCAGAGATACAGTCACACTTTTGTTTTGAAAAAATCTCTTTTCACTTTGAGCCAACCATTGAAGAATCACAGCTGAACAGGCTGAATACAGCTGTTGTCAGAGCTGGTCCTTACCGAGACTATTATTCCAGCCCTGGAGGGATGGGGTTTGCTTCCATAGGGATGCAGCAGGGAGCAAAGGCAGTCCAAGCTCCACACTCTTTACACAAACAGACTGCAAAGATAACACCCACACAGTACAGGTGTAGCTGCATTTTATTTATAGAGAAAGAAGGAAGCCAGGGCTGCATCCCACATTTCTTCAGCTCAGTAAAGGTGGGCAAATGTGGAGCAGTGATGCCTGTACTCCTGCATTCCCTAACTACACACGATCCACACTCCTCAAGTGATACACGTGTCACAAAGTATTTACATCCATCATCTGTACAAGATGCCAAGAAGCATTCAAGCACTTGGAAGCACTTCTATCACAGTAAAACTGTTCTCCCACTCCTGGACATACCTTATAGCTAAATAGCCACAGACCCCTTTGGGATTAAATAGGCACAGATATCCTTTTCGCATGACTTTCCTGTGGAAGTTACATCCTGATGGTTCTGAAGAGCTGTTTGCTATGAGCTGTGCCATTCTCTGTATTGCAACACATCAGGGAGGGGGGAGAAGCAGCTTTGAAATGTTCAACATAATCTAGGAAACACACACACACACACACACACCCCAACACTGTGACCAGGCACACATCACAAGTTTACACGTGAGACAAAAATAAACACAGACACACAAAAATAAATAACTGCCAGCAAAAACAGGCTCCAAAAAGAGTGGCACCACCCTAACTGCAACTGGATCCCACAGTAACTGCAAGTACAGTGCTGTATTTTCTGTCTGCAGGGAGGGGAGACTCCCAGTTGCTGTTTCAGGACCCACTGCAGCCTTCCCCTCCCAGCAGCGATCCCTTTGCAATGCAAAGTACTATCGCATTACAATCTGTCACTACTCTGTGACACAAACACAAAGCAGCAAAAAAGCTACAGCCAGTCTCTCCCATGGCAGCATCATGCCCCGAGTGCCCGATGGCAGCACAGGCTGAGCTCTGCCTCCACATCCCAAGCGCAGGGACGGTGACAGCAGCAAAAGGGGCTCCGGGGGGGGCTGCGATACAGGGGACAGTTGGCTGCCAAAACACCTTTTTAGATCAACTGGCTGATAAGCCGCATTTAAAATAGAAAACATCTCCCCCAAACCCTGACTTCAAGGGATTCGCACAGCTGTTTGAAAGCAATACTGGACACCATCTCAGACCCGGCGGTACCTTCGCGGCGGGGCTGTGGGAGCTGGGCTCTGCCTCGATGCTCTTCCCCTCATCCCGTCCCAGCGCCTCACCTGGGGTGTGCGCACTGAGGAATCGCACAGGCGAGCAAACACGTGTCCGGCAGGTAGCACGATGCTTTTTTTATGCTTTTTTTTTTTTTTTTTTTTTTTTTTTTAACAAAACCCGTGGCGATCGGGGGGATGTTTACCTGGTAGACGTCCCGAAGGCCGCACCAGGCGCGCAGGGCTTGCCGGCATGCCCTCAGCCGGGCCGCGTACCACCGCCTCAGCGCTGCCACCGTCACCGTCCAGACGACGCGGCTGCCGCTGAAGAGCAGATCTTCCACCCCGCACATGAACACCGAAGCCATGAGCTGCTCCAACGGCAAAACGGACCCCGCGTCCCGGCTGGCTCCCGCTGGCTCTCGCTCCCTGGTTCAAACGCCCGGCTGTACGGGGCGGGCGGCGGGCAGGGGCGCCGAGCAGAGCCAGGGCCAAGCCTTCACACAAACTCCTCTTTGACGGCGCTTCCTGGGCAGGCTCCCAGGCATGCCCGGCCGGCGGCGCCTGACGCCGAGCCAGCGCCTGCAGTAGCTCAGCCCTACCAGCAGCTCACACAGCAGCCTCGTCCTTCTTAGCAGCTTATATAAATCTGTTAAGCTCCGGTAGCTACCACTGTTTCCTAATTAAATTTTAACCCTTTTGCCATACTGCCCAACAGCCACCCCCCTTAGAGGCTGCGGGGAACCGCTCGCCAGAGTTAATCGCCACCACGCTCCAGGGATGCGGGCCGGGGCTGCACACAGATCCCGCCTAACCCACGGCACCCACTCTCCCGCCATCTCGTCCGCCACACGGGGAACAAGCCTGTCATCGTTTTCTCCTGGCTGATCCCGTGCTCAAATTATACACTAGAAACCCTATTTTTTTTTAAAAAAAAAAAAAAAAAAAAGCACCTCTGGGAGCCAGCAACTGGAGGAAAACAAAAAGGATCAGAATACTCCTGCAGAAATAGATGCACTAACTCCTCTCACAGCTCGGCTCACAGCACAGAGCCATCTCTCTGCTCCACACCTCCCCGCCTTAGTTGTTGCACTGGACCAATTAAATGCTCAACACCTGCTAAAGGATGATTTTGCTCTACTCTTCGACTAGCTCCATTAACGCAGCGCTTGCTACACGAGAAAAACAAAACTGCTTATGCTAACTGAACTCTTTCACAAACAGCCCACAGCAAATAAACACTGAAATAATAGCCCACAAGAGACTCCAGCCTTGCCCCAACAGTCAGTTGAAAATTAAGCAGCACCCTGCCCTTCTGGGGCTTAAATTGTTAATGCCGCCAAGCCGCACCTTTCATTTGTGAGCTCTCTCCTATGAAAAGCTAAAGAGAGGGTCTGGAAGTCAGAGGGCAGTTAATCTCTTTAAGACCCCCTCAGAGGATTTGACATTTCTTAAGCTTTTTAGGACAGAAGCTGCAGGGAGCCCCACATGCCACGATCAGCACCTTGCTGAAGAAACTACTTAGAGCAGATTTTTGGCTAAAACCCTCAGGAAGACTGACCTGTAAAAGTAATCTCTCTTGTACAATGACATGAATGAAAAGGGAGCAGGAACAGCTTGTCTAAACGCTGCATGGAAGAGCTAAGTCCCATGGCATTGCTGGTACTGCTTCCCCAAGGGACACTGCCTGCAAACAGCCTCTACACCAGCTGCAGCAGCCCCGTCCCAAACGCTTCTCAGGGCAAGACATCCTGCACACTCACGGGACAGCGCAAGTATTCACAAAACCTACTCCATTCCCTATTTAATCAACATAATTCATATTGCAAGAGCCTATCCTCATGCACAGTGAGCTCCCGTGTTGTAGTTGGGGTGATGTAATGCTGTAGACAGGTAGACAGGCTTTGTACCCATGTGTCTCCAAGCTCCACACTTGTTCCTTTTACACATGATGAAGAAAAAGCAGTTCTGCTCCTCTTAGTGCTGATATCTATTGGCTATGCTGCTGCCAAGGAGTTTAAATCTCTCCAAGCCTTGCTTTCGCACATGGAAAAACAACAATTATTTTTCAAATATTGTTAGAAGCTGTTACAAAGCAAGCCAGTGCAGAGAGAGATACGGCTTGTTATAACAAGAGGCAAGACTCGGGCTCTGCATTGAAATCTAGCAATCATATACCCACACCAAGAGTTTTACTGCCACTCTGAATGCTGTTTTAGAGCCTGGGGTCACAAAGAATGCTTTCTCCTCCTCCTCCAATGTTGCCCATCATCACTGTTCAGTGTTCAGATGACTTGAACATCAACACAAATGTACAAAATGGAAAAAGTTTCCATCTTCCACCAGGACAGGGTGGTGACAGATATCTACAGAGAGTTATTCCAATAACCAGCACCAGGCTCAGCAGCGGGTAATTGCCATTCCCGCAGACAACTGCTTTGGAGAGCCACAGCCAGGAAAATCTCCAATGGCATCTGTACACTATGGTCAAGTCATACCCTAATTTAAACACAGAGATAAAAAAAGAAAATCCAATTTTCGAGTTCCATTTCTAAAAGAAAAGGAGCTTTGTAGTTAAAGAACAGTGGTGTCCTGCGCCAGGAAAATCCAGCCAACCCCACTACGTAAAGTTTAAATGCTTCTGTTCTGTGCCTTTTTGTTTTCCCACCTAACGAGATTGAAAAATGAAGAATGTCAAGGGTTTTTTTCCTTTAACACAGGACAAGGGATTTGTGTTGGTCTTTTTCTTAATTAGTCTATGATTCATGGTATCTTTAAATTTAATTTACATGGTTTGCACAGTTACTCTTTATGCTTCACAAGTTACTGTGTACCTGAGCAATGGCCTCAGATGGTTCTGCCTCAGAAGGCAGAGCCGTATGTACTCAGGCCCTCCCTCCTCAGCACTCCCAGCTGCTTTATCCATCAATATTTCCATTACCTTGTGCAAGCTTCATACTCTTACAGTAAAGTTTAGCTCCATGTGTAGACTAGAGCAAGGCAAGAACCTTTTCCTCACCCTTACTTAGGATACATGGACTTTGAGACCAGTCTCATGAATAAAAGTTTCATACACAACTTGTCATCCCTTCCGCAGATGAAATAGGGGATAATAGATTTAAGAAGCAAGTCCCATCGGGACTTTACCTTCCCCGTTCCCAAGTACATGACACAGTAATCACACCGTGGTACACTGTCCCTTGAACCTGGGGCACAGTGTTGAACACCCATAAACCAAACCAAAGAAAGTTTATGATGCAAAGAACAGCTAAATGCAATTTAGAATAATTTTGGTGTTTTGATATGCAGCTGGTGAATTACCCATTCAAACCAATCTTAGGCTTATTGACTTCCACTTTTGGAACCTGATTGCAAGTGGGTTGAAATACCTAAATAACATCCAGACACCTTAGAGTTAGAACAGAGATGACAAAATGCTGCAAAGAAACACCTGTGGAATACCCAGATGGTTTCCAAAGGCTGTAGTATCCAGATCTCTATTCTATAAGGGGAGCAGGGAAGAAAGATATCTCAGGAAAGGTCTTTGTAGACCTATGTAGCACTTTCAAGGAAACACAAGTGACAGCTACTGCAAATCTATTTGATGTACAGTCATACGAACAACAAGGCATTCATTCCTTGTAAGGAATAAGCCTACACAACAGGAATCTAAGGAGAACATAACTTAAAAAGACAAGAGAAAACTTGATGTATGGCAGATCCATACTTTCCCTTATATTATTGATTGTAGTTCCAGAATAATGAGTATTAGAAAAAGAACAAAGGCTTGCTACTAGCATAATAGGAAAAGATGATCCCAAGTGGATTCTCACGCTTCATCGCATGTTATCTTCTCTTGCAAAGTGAATGGAACAAGGCTTAGCTGAATTGCTGCTTTCTTTGCAAAGTAGCTCATATGAAGAATAGAGAATTCATCTACCTGTGAGACCACAGGACAAGATCATCAATCTTCCCTTACATCTACAAAGCACTATTGCCCTTAGATACAACTTTTGATTAGACATAGGAAAAAGGACAAAGTCCCTAGTGGCACATAATGAAATTAAAGTTTTGATCATTTTTGGTCTTTGAACCTTAAATGCACAAAATGCCTAATTATACAGGCTAGCAGATGTCTGTCCTAACCAGAGCTTTAAAACACATTTTAATCCGCAATTTAACCTCATATATCGACTACATGATTGCAACCAATATTCATAATATGAAAAGCAAGCAGCCAAGTCCAGCAGATACCACAAAGCCAGAGGCAGCCCTCACAAGGTTATGAGAAACAGTTCTGTATCATGGCATGCATCAACAGTTTGAAATTTGCTGTTACCTCAACTCCAACAATTCAAACCCTCCAGCCCTGATACCCTGTGATGGTCTCAGGGCAATGATAAGTATTGTTGAGGTCCACACTAGGACCCAAAGGGCTGTGGTACCACACTGCCCACTGCATTCCCACCAGAAACCAGCTGCAGTGCCAACTCATCCTGCTACACCCCGACGTGTTTCCCCACACAAATCTGTGTGTAGATTTTCAAAATTTGTACTATTTCACTCCAGTGACAAGCCAACAGCACATAATTACACTGCTTTTAAAAATACATTTTAAAAAATGCCCAAAGGTGCTGATTTATAGGAGTTTTAAGAGAATGAACAACAGGATTACTTGGGAATTAGGACTTTTTCAGATAATGCTGAAGCTGCACAATCCCCTTACACTTTTTTTTTTTTTTTTTAAATTCCTGTCATGGAACAAGCCTGTCAAGCTGTGAGCATTAATGCAATTAACCCCAAATAAAAATGAAGTGACTTTTCAAAAATCGTTTTTGTTACACTCTGGCCCTTAATTACCAACTTGATAAAGTGAAATACAGTCATTGGGCACCCTCTCTTTGATACTGTAACTTAAGATGCTTAAAAAGCAGCACCGGTGCATAGGATAAGTCTGTAATCCAACCTGCCCTGATCAAGAGCTTTTGAAGCAAGATTCAACTTCCAGTAAAAGGTGTCTGCAAGCCAATTTGGTTCTTTGAGATTACTTGGAGGGGAAGTAAAACCACCATAAGTTATTCCTAACTAACCTACTTTAGTCCTTTAATATTAGCACAAATCTGGAGGACCTCTCAGAAATAAGTCTACACTTCCACAAAGATTTATCTACTGCCATTCACATTATCAAACCTTAATTTAGGAAGCAAATTAAATCTGCATGAAAGGGCTATGCCATTCTCCTTTAAGGCTAATAAGAGCATCCATTGTAGGTATTTGGACCCTTCCTCAGGTGCTACACCAGGGATTTCAATTCCCACCTTTTGCCCACTGAACTGCACCTAAGTCAAGTGACTGATGTAGCTGAAAAGCCACAACTACACCCAAAACGATCCATAGCTTCAGAGGGAGGCTTTAGTACCTACTGCTTTCTTCTCTGGATGAGGCACAGCCTCTAATAAGCTTATTTAACAGCAGCCTTACATACTTCCAAACGAGGTGCTGACTTTTTTTCCTCCTTTCAGGGAGCCTGGGCTATACATATTGCTCTGTGCTTATGATACAAACATAACACCATGACAAATAAACACATTTTTAAAGATGAACAGCCACTGTGCCAGCAATAAGAATTTCTTGCAGTCTGTAACCCATAGTAAACTAATTAGCACTTCACATCAGAAATGAAGTGCCACTGCCTTTTAACATTATAAATGATTAAACAGCTTGCAGCCTGATTCCTTGAACAGCAAACTTTCATACCTGCTATACCTAAAACTACAAAATCAGGTCAGGTTCAAAACAAGTAGTATATGCTCCAGTTTCACAAGTCAGGGTTTATTGTCTTTCACTACACACTATCACCATCAGAACATATCACCCAGTGTTTATAACACAAATCGAGCTTCACCACCCAGTACCTTATAGCCAGTGCATCAGGGGTATAATTTGGCAAAGGTCCGCTTATTTCGGTGAAGCCTCATATGTTCATACACCTATAATCAGGTGAGAATGTAGTTCTAAAGTCTACATGCAATTTGGCAGCAGTGAGAATGACTTCTAATGCATGTCGCTATTTAACATATATACAAATTGTATTTGAATTTTTATACATACGTATTCGTAAGTCAGTAGAAGTCTACAGTCTCGTAAAGTCAGTTTGCACAGAAGAGATACATAGTAAGGGGGAACACCACCCCAGACCTCTGGGGAAAGAAGGATGAAGAAACACGAGAAAAAAAATTTGATCTCCAGCTAAAAGAAGATTTATTTATATCGTACAGACAGGTCTGCCAATGCTTTCAGACAAACTGCATCTTTATGTCCTTTCTCAGCAGCACGGGTGATGGCAAGCAGGGGACCCGCAGGAAGGGTGACATCTACCCAGTGACCAGCACTGCTGTCTGCGGGTCTCCAGGCATGGAAACCTGCCCCAGGGACATGGTACAGCAGGTCAGGATGTCTGCAGGGTTCATGCAACAGTCCAGGATGGGGCAGGCAGCCTGCAGAGCCATCCTCCCTCTTCTGTGCTTCGTGGGAAGGGTTTCCTTCTCAGCAAGAGATTCATCAGGAGGGGAGAGTCACCCCCAGTGACATGGGAAATCATCCTGCACTCCGTGCTACTCCCAAGTCACATCTGGAGGAAACCAGAGAGCAAACGAGCACAGGGTGGAAACCTGGGGGCATCCTCAGGGCTGCAGAGCAAGCAACGCCACCACCACCTGCCTCAGCAAGGGCTTCACCCAGAGGGGCCCTGTGACTGGGACGGCTGGAGGAAATGACTCGGGGTGCGCCAGGGCCCGGCAAGGGAGGCACCCCCAACCTCCCCGCTTCAGGGAGGACCCGTGGGAAGTGACAGGACAGAGGAGAGGCCACAGCTGCCTTCAGAAGTTTTGGCAGAAGGAGCGATTTCTCTCCAAACTGCTGGTTTTGCCTTCCTCGTTTCCAGCCCTGGAGCAGGCTGCCCTCGCTCACACGCAGACCACTGCCACGTCTCCTCTCCCGTTAACCAGCCCACGGAGGTGGTCCCCAAGCCTAAAGAGCCAAGAATCCTCTGCAGAAGAGGGGTTGAGACCCTGCAGAGCGGAGACACAGACATCTGTCACATGCCATAAAAAGAAATGACAGAAAAGGACAAAGCCACGTTTTCCCTCTATGCCTGCAGCCTCAGCAGTCACACACCTCTACGTCCCCCAAACTGGCAGGAGAGTAACAAAGTGCACAAAATGCTTTCAGCATCGTAGCTTTGGAGGCAAAATTATAATAGCTTCAGTGCACTGACACACCATTCTGATGAAATTTCCACCTCACGTACCCAAATATTCAGGTGGGTCAGCACAGTCCCCTCCACTTCGCACCTAGACCTGCTGCAGCTTCCCAGCAGCTCAGAGCAACACCACACACCTCTGGTTTGCATTTAGTAATGATGTTGCTCTTCCTGCCCATCGCCTTACTGGAGCCATGAAATGCTTCAGGGTCTTATCAGAGGAGTGGCAGGTTCAAAGTCTGGAGGACCAAGGGGCTGGAGTTCCAGGCAGGGTGACACATCCAGCCCCACCGGTTTGTCCCGTGCTTCCCACAGCCCCGGCAGCAGGAGAGTTTCTTCCCCGGCTCTGCTGACCAGTCACTCAGACAGGCACCGCGCTCCCCGACAGGTACCAAACCTGCTCGGCTTCCCTCGGGCACTGGCCCACGATGGGTGCCAGCATCACTCTGCTACTGTCCTGGTCAAAAAATGGGGCAGCGTCTCCTGTGTTCTGAGTTGGCAAGGACCATTAAAGGCAGTCTGAAGAAATCAGGTAATTACTTTTGGATGAAGTATTTCATGGTAGATATAAATACGTGAGGAGCGTGAAAATCCAGGGCTGCCCCAGCTTTATGATTATTTTATAGCCTCATTAATCTATGGCAAATGGGGTAGAATTACTACATAACCTAAATGCTGGGCAGAGATCTACAACGCTGTAAGAGGATGCATAAATGAGATAGTAAAGTTTCAGCATTTTGCATGATATATATGGCCACGAAGACAAAAATAACAACCTAAACCTATCAGTCTCCTGACAAGAATCTTTTAAAGAGTGAGAATAAATGATGTCTAACTACTATAATTATATTCTCAGTGCATTCATTCTCTCAGGATGAGTGACCCAGGATGCTGTAGCCTCCAGAAAAATCATGACTCAGAGCAGTGCTTTGCCCTTGATAAGGCTTTATGGGTCATGCCTAGACCAGGAAAGGTGTACACCCAGAAAAGGACTTGTCCTTCCCCACATACTGCTCAGATAACAAAATTTAGACCACTGCATCCTGCCAAGCGTGAGACCATCTTGGATGCCTTTGTGCATCTTCTCCTTACCCCCAGCTTCAGACCATAAGTGCAGCAGAGCAGGATTGATTTGTGTCCATTCAGTATTTGGCACACTGAAGTACTGATATTGGTGTAAGCTTTTCATCAAAACCCATATTTAAAGCAACCGAGCCCCATCCCCATTGTTGCTGGTTGGTGGCGGTCAGCAGGGATGAGGGCAGCAGCACAGCACAGACAGCAGATGCTCTCCTGGGGCCACAGTACTTGCCTGACCTCCCCCAGACCACCAGCATCCAGCCCCACCACTCTGAAATGCTCAAGAGAATGATCCTATTACCATTTTTATTTGGGGCTTCATCCAGCATAACCCAAGGTCAGGAATCACAGAATCGTCTAGGTTGGAAAAGACCTTGAAGATCATCCAGTCCAACCATTGACCTAACACTGACAGTTCCCAACTACACCAGATCCCTAAGCGCTGTGTCAATGCAAATTTTAAACATCTCCTGGGATGAGGACTCCTCCACTGCCCTGGGCAGGCCATTCCAAAACTCAACCACCCCTTCTGGAAACAAATGCTTCATAATATCCAGTCTAAACCTTCCATGGTGCAACTTGAGGCCATTCCCTCTTGTGCTGTCTCTTGTTACTTGGTTAAAGAGACTCATCCCCCCTCTCTGCACCCTCCTTTCAGGCAGCTGTAGAGGGCCAGGAGGTCTCCCCTCAGCCTCCTCTTCTCCAGACTAAACCCCCCCAGTTCCCTCAGCCGCTCCCCGTACGACCTGTGTTCCAGACCCTGCCCCAGCTCCGTTGACCTTCTCTGGACACACTCGAGTTATTCAATGGCCTTTTTGTAGTGAGGGGCCCAAAACTGAACACAGGAATCGAGGTGCGGCCTCACCAGTGCCGAGTACAGGGGTCAGATCCCTTCCCTGTCCCTGCTGGCCACGCTATTGCTGATACAACAGGTTCTTGTTCCACCTGCCATGGATGAGTTCAGTTCAGAGCTTTGAGGCACAACAGTACATTTTCCCAGCCAGTTTTTGCAGAGAGAGAGAGAATCACAAACCACTGGAAAGAGACAGCACCAGTAAATAGAAGAGGCAAAAATAAATTGATACTTTAAATCTATATAATAAGTTGTCATCGCTCTTGGTGCTACAGAGCGATGTTTTCTGAGAATGGAGGTCTGCTGCAACTGTGCTTCTAGAGCTAGGAGGCAAATAACATCATTTCACAATGTATCATCTGTTGCTACAGCAATTAGTGCCTCATTTTACTAACAAAGTACATGTACAGTGCACATTTGCCAGCTCTGGACAAACAAATGGGGAATAACCCTCTAGAATTTGAAAGGAGGCAAATCACTATGTTTTGATAGAGCAGATGAACTCCGGTACAAGCGTTTCTTGAAAGTGAGCCTCAGTGCTGAGGGTTTGACCATGGAAAAGGGATCAAGTCAAGCAGCTCATTGGCATTTCCCCACAGAGGGACCTCACTGCTTATACAGGGCACTAAATGTTGCTAACGAGCAAGACTGAAGCATGCTTTCCAAAACACACGAGCTGCTGGCTGTTCAGAAAGTAGGTGTGCATCCAACAGGACGGAGGCACGAGGCGCAAGAAGCAACTGGACCAAAGAAGGAAAAAGAGCAGCCACTGAAAGGATGCTTTTATCCTCAGACGGCCTCCAAAATAAACAAGCAGCATGCCATGGGCTTGATCCAAAGCCCATTGAAATCGATGGAAAGACTCCAAGTGCCCTCAATAGGCTCGCAGCGAGGCCAGGCATGCCATGGGAGCGCCACACACTGCCCCCCCAACGCTGTTGCTGACCCCCAACACTGACTCTTCACCACCACATCCCACAGCTCCTCCTGCCGGTGCTCAGTTCTCTCCTAGGACTCCCGCAGGCATTTGGCAATCACTAGCTACTCAAGCCATTCAAAATTACTTACTTTAAAAATGTAATTTTTAAAAAATAGATTATTTATTTCTACTTAGCTCCCAAAATACAGGAACACGGACGCATCATGAATCAATCACCCACATAGCTGGGGCCCACAAGGTCTGTCTCTGCACAGAAAGCCTGAACCATAACTCTGCTCTGTGCTTCATGAGGTGCCTTCTGGAGCCACCACACAAGTCAGCCCTTCCCCAGTTGCCACCCTTGTATTTGCCCTGAAACCTTCAGGATTTAGAGAAGAAATCTGGATTGATACTACAGAAATTCAAAGTTCCTCTCACCAAGAAAGATGGACCAAGTTAAAACATTTATTTTGCACCTTCAAGCTGAGCAAAGACTCTCCAAGAACAAGAGCAAGGAGTCCTGGTTTCCCTCCCTTGTTACAAAAGACACCCAGAGGAAGGGCTAGGCCAGCAGTGACTGTTATCAGGTGCCCCCAGGACAGGAGTGGTGACATTAGGAAAGGTCAGAAAAAAACAATGAGAAAGGAAGTGGGGAGGGAAAGGCCAGGGGATGGTGGGATGGCCATGGTGGCTGTGGCCCCAGCTGCTGAGTCAGCCCATTCAGGTCAGAAGGGCCTCATCCTTCAGAAATTGGGGTGCAGGTGCTGGACATGGATCCTTGTCCCTGCCAGGCAAGGTTTCCCCACATCTCACCCCTTTCTTATGTCCCCCCCGCCATATACTGGCGCAGCACAGCCCTGGGGCTCTCGCCCATCCCAGCTCCCCGCTTGGCAGCACATCTGCCACCACAGCTGGGGGTCACGGCCAGACCCAACAGGTAAAGCTGTGCAACCCCTTATCCCAGATCATGCAGAGGGTGAGGACATGGGTGCAGGGGATGGGCTACCCCAGCCCACTAAACCAGTCACACACTTTGTAGCTTATTGAAGAGAGTAAGAGGGGAGAGGCAATGGCAGAAAGAGAGAGTGGACTTCAAAGGGCTGTTGACAGCACAACTGTTAAGACTCATCTTCGGGAAAAAAAAAAAAAAAAAAAGCTTTAAAATAGTTTGGATCCAATGTTTTGGTCTGGTTTTTAACCCCCTTTCCCTAGTCACCTTGGCAGAACAGAGATGCTGGGAGCAGGGCTTTACCCCGACCAGGCTCCCCACAGTTTCCTCATCTCTCTTCTGGCCTTTCTGCAACAATATAAACTCCCCAGTGGGGGTCAATCTGAAACCAGTTGTATGCTTTAAAAAGTTATTCCTGCTATAATAGGCACAAATGAGAATTCACCATTTGTTAACAATTATCCCAGGCAATAACCTCAGTCTCCCCCTCATGCTTCAAATGGAAACAACGCAGTAACTGAGTAGTACCTGTTGGCAAAGAAACTTTTAAATAGATGGATAGAAGTGGCTGAAACGGCTTCCTAAAAGAAAAATTCTCATTGCTTTCCCACCCCCTCTTTGGGATATAAAGCAGGCTTGCAAACTGCCCTTCCCATATCAGAGCTGTGATTGAATCAGCATTTCATGGTCCTAATTAACGGGTATTTGTTTTCATGGGTGTGACTCCTCATTTGCCAAGACTGCAAAGTTATAATGCATTTTTCCCATCCTCCTTGGAGAGGACATGAGAGCTGAGCCAGGGAGAGGAAGCCATTTGGATCAGGAAAAGGATGCTTGGCAACAGAGCTGGAGTGCTCATATTAGGTCCTTTCTCAGGTCAGAGTATCAAATTGACATTAAAAAAAATAAAAAAGCTGCTCTTCTCATTCAGGTTAATGGGCAAACTGTAGCACAAAGGCCTTCGCCTGCTTGTTTCAGAAGGTCACACTGTCCTGCCCAGCTGCTCCTGGAGGATGCTTCCCAGGAGCCCTGCTCCCATCCTGCTCCCATGGTTGAAAAGGAAGGGGACTGGGGACATAAAGCCCAGGGAAACCAGAGCACCTGGTCTTCCTCATCCTCCTACATCAGGAAGAGGAAGGAGGACTTCTAGCTACTGCTGATTCAGCCCTGCTCCACACAGTTTCATTACCTCTTGTCCCATATACCTATTTCTCAAGTCTTGAAAAGCCACACAAGGAACAGAAAGATCAAACTTCCTTCTTACATGCACCTGCCCCTCTCAGTGTGGGACACTGTGGACTACAGGATATAAGGTAGCTCACTAGGTCCTGCTCCATCTTTAGCATCCACCAAAGCTGAGGTTGCTGTATGCCTTTTGTTCCCTACATCCCAGACATTTTTCATCCTTCAGAAAAACAGGGATATTTGGTATACAGTGGGGAAAAAGGACTGGAGGAATTGTCAGGAAACAGGCAATATCTTTAGGGTAGGAAAAACTCCAGGACTAGAGTCTTGTCTTGGCAGGGAGAGAAAGCACAATTGTAGGCTGAAAGGGGCACCACTGTACCATGGGCTGCCTGTAGAAAGAACAACATCTCATTAGGGGCACAGATAAAGGGACTGTCCCTCCCCTACACAGCCCTGTCCTTCCCACATGTCCCATTCACTAACTGGCCTCAGCAGGGCACAGGGGCATCTCCGCCCCTTCTGCACAGAGGCAGAAAGCTCCTTCAGTACGCACATCACTGCACAACTCATACCTAGGACTCCCACAGAAACATCGAGGGGAAAATAAATTCAAGGATTCAAAAACAAACCTAGTGGATGCTACACTTCCAAATCCTCTGGGAGTAAAAAGAGGTTACATATAATATCCTTTACCCCTTTCTCCTGCTATAAAAAAATAAATAAAAACCCCCACAAGAACACAGCAGCCACTGGAATACAATTCATGTTTCTGTATTGCTAAATTATGCATTGGCTTTACAGCAGGTAAAATTGTAGCACAGCACCATCTGTTTCTCAATATGCTTGCTGCCAGCAACCATAGTAGGGATTTACTCACATATCCCTTTCGAGGTATGGCTGAGCTGATGGGCAGAACGTCTGTCACCAGAGAAAAGGATCTGTCACCTGCCCACAGCACATTTGGGATATACCCTACCAAAAGATGGGGACAGATCATTTATTTTCTGACATTACAGGATAAGCTCACAGCGCCAGCTCTAGTGAATAGGCTTTGATGATGCTATGCATCCTTAAAATACTGCAGGAGATAGCACATTTTCCAGCTGTTTGTGCCTTATGCCAGAGCACATTTATATCAGCAATTTAATTTCTAAATATTCCAAGGGTTGATGCAAGTTTTTTTTTTCCATTATGATAGAGGAAGGGGAAGGAGAAAAGCAGCCAACATTTCCACATCTTTAGATTGAAATTTAAAGGACTTGTACACAACTACACATGAAAATCCCGCCCATTAATCAGGCAGCTTCCAACTTCTTGCCTCTACTGGTTTCAGGCAGATCTCAAATAGTAACCAAAGCACCAGGGAGCCCAGTACAGAACAGAACCTGAAGATGACCATCCCCAGGGGGGTTTCAGTGGGTGCCCAGGCCCAGCAATGGGGATGCAGAGCCCTGCCAGGGCTCAGTTGTGGATGGGCTGCCCCATCCTGCAGCTCCCTTGGCTGGGTGCAGAGCTACTGCTGAAGGACAGAGTTGGCAGGCAACAGAGCAAAACCCACACGCCTGACTCATCCCAAATCCCTGCTCTTCTGTTGAGGCTCTGTGCTCAGCAAGGACAGTAAAGTCCACCACATCCCAGAGCAGTGCTGCCTGCTGCTGCAGCAGTAGCAAATGCTTTCAGCCCCAGCACCTAGCCCAAGGCAGGGCAGCATCCCCACATGGATAAACTTCTGTCCTCTCGGCATCTATCACAGACGTCGCATCCAAATGGATGCCTGACCCACCAGCCAGCCCAGCATCAGGAACCACACCAGGAACAAGTCTGCCACCAGCAACACCCATGCAAAGGAAGCTTGGGATAAGGTTTTGAATAGTCTTCACACTCAGTCACTTCTGATCTGAGCTCCCAGGAGCACCTCCACCACACGCAGAAACACCCCCCCCCAACTCAAAAGGCATTAACAGTCTCACAGGCTCAAACAACAAGTTTCTCTCACCTGAGACTCAGGAGATAGGTACTTTCTGGAGGTGAAAGCTGCTTGCACACCTTAGCCCCTGCCACACGCCATAAAAACCTCTCCTTAACCCTGTATCCAGATGCTCTGCTCAGGGCCCCAACCGCAGCTTGGGTCTTCTGCAAAGCCTCCTCTGTGGGGCTGCCACCAGTCGAAGGCTACTGGCCACACACCACGGCACCCAAGCTGGTGGCTGGAGGCAGGGGAATTCCCGCAGCACACGGAGAAGAGGCCAAGCACCTCCCAGGGTGCCCAGGACAAGAGAGTGCCTGTCAGGAGACGAAAGCAATGAGCAAACTGGTTCAGCCTGTTGCTCCCTATGCTGAAGGCCAGCTCCGCACAGGAGGTGTTTAAGTCATGTGTTTGCTCCTGCCCCAGCTTGGAGAAAAAAAAAAAAAAAGTGGTTTCGTAGGATTTAAGACTTTCACCTAGCCATTTTCAAAAGGGCTATCTGATGAGCAAAACAAGAACAAAAGAGTTAGAACTCCACTGCCAAAATTGTAACAAAACAAGCTCTTCCTCCTCCTCCCAGATTCTTTTACATATATGCACCTCCTCTTCTACAGCCCTATTTTTACTGTTCAGAGTCAGGAATGCAGAGTCTTGTTTCCACTTCTCTCCCCTCCAGCCTCATCTATCACACCAGGCTATAAGGAATTGAGACAACCAGCATCGCTTTTACAAATGACCAGCCCCCATCTCCTAACTTCCCATGGAAGGATGAAGAAAATCCATTAATGTTTCAAGAAAGTTTCATCTGATCTAGAAACGCAACCCATGATACCTTTCTTATGTTTTAGATCTATCAGTTCCCACAGCTGCAGGTTTCACTAGCTCTTTAGTTGCCTACAGGAGGCACCAGACAAATGCATTAAAACACAGAGCAACTGCCTGCTGCAGCTCTGAGCTAGCACTGTGCCAAGGGAAAGGCTGATCTCAAGCTGAGCCAGCCCAGCTGTGTTGGGTAGCAGCAAGCACAGGAGCCACTAGCCCATCCCAGGCTGCAGGACTTCCCCCCCTCAACTCCATCAGAAACACTCTCAAACTTCAGCTCTTCAGGTCAAGTAGCTCAGACCTCAGGTCACTTTTCCTCGTTTCCCCCAATAAAATGACTTCCTAAGGAGAAATCAAATTCTTGATCATTGCAGCCCTCTTAGTGTCTGCGCTTTGCTGCATTTCAGCTATCACTGCCTTGTAGTAGAGAACTGTTGCTGTTTGGGGGATTCACCCACTTCACCATGAATCCCTGGGGGACGAGTGTAAAATCAGCACCCCCAAAAGGAGCTGCTGGCTTGCCTACAGCACCCAGAATGCTCAACCCGGAGAATTTGACATTCAGGATTTAACACATCTCTGCATGAGCGCACCTCTGACATGCCGTTGTACTGCTTTGCTAGAAGCTTTATCAATTCACGTTTGTAGTTATCCCACCTTTGCTTATCCTTGCTTTTCTACACCATTTCATTCTTCTCATTATTTCACTCCTCTTCCTTTTATCCAGTCTCTTCACGGGACACTACAAAGAGTATTTATTTTCCCTTATAAAAATCTCATCCTAAATGAGCGCATTTTTCCACATTTTTACCCCCAGTCACACACAACCACCTCCCTGTCCAACCCTAATAGACTTGGTCTACAGATGAAACCAGTATACAGCCAAGACACTGGTGCACAGATTGAAGAGTAGCACAGCTCCCTGATAATGTAGCTGCTGGAAAGGAGAGCACCACAAACAACTGCTGCATGTCTTGGTTCATTCCAGATGCAAACCCAACGTTGCTTAATATCTTTTAAGTTCATCTCTGCATAATCCTTCCCTCTATTAGATTAGTAAATGAAGTGTTTCCAAGGAACAGAAATATACATGTTACCTAATTACAGGAGTCAGGCTGAAGCAGATCCTTTAAACAAACATATCCTGACTAAGCTCTTTTAACCCCACTTACCCAATCTTGCCCCCTCCACCCCCTGGGTATCCCCTACAAGCAGCTCCTCAAAGCAGCAGCACTTCGCCACTGCAGGACCAGTCTGTCCACAGCCCAGGGCAGCAGTGCCTGTTTCCAGCCTGCTCTCACACAGGGAATCTGTCCAACTTGCCTCCCAGATGAATTTTGCTACGATGCCCCTCCTGCATCCCTACACTTGCTCATCAGAGAGGGCAGCTCAAGCACTAAAACTATCCAACGCTGTTGAGATCTTCAGCCCTTTGGCTTTTCTTCTCGGCAGGTTGCAGCACACACTGCTTACAGTTTTGGAGACCCTCACACGTAAGACTCAATCCTGGAGGAACTGCCCAACGCACTGTCTGGGCAGCCCCCAGGGATTTCAGCATTGCCAACTATGTCTTAATAATTGTATTTTGAATCTTAATGATCACAGTGATGATGGCAGCTGTCCGACAGGACTTGCACTGGTTTCAATGCTCCGCACACACCCCCACCACAATATGCAACCAGAGAAATACAGAATAAAAAAGCCCATCCTGAAGTATCTCTCCCCTCTGGAGACAAAGCAAAGCCTTTCCCAGTGCTCAGAGGCTATGGGTGGCACCAAGGGATGCCAGCACACTCTGGTGACAGCAGTCTGTCCTGCAGGAGGGTGGGGCACAGCCCCAGCAAGGGCACACACTACCCCAAACCCCTCATTCACTCCTGCAGCTGTCAAAAGCCACCTTACAATTATATTGTATGGACTGAAATCTGGTGCAGAAATTTGCCAGATGAGCCAGCAATTCCTCGCCAGGATCAGTCCCTGGCAGAACCACAGTTCACACCAAAAGATGTAGGGCAGGGGCAGAAACAGCTCTAATATCAGTGGAAATGCAGAAATTTGATACCTCACCTCAGCAGCCACCTTCCCACCTCCTGCAGCTGTGAGCCTCACCTGGTGTGCAAAATTTAACCCCCTCCTCTGCTTAACACCCATTAATTGGTCAACAATCGGATTCCTGCCAGGAAGACGGAGCATCATCAGGTTGAGATTGAAAGGATTACACTGGTCATAGATTTTAGGAGGCTGTGGATGGAGAGCTCCTGTAGTGATTTACGATGGGCAGCGGCTCACTAGAGGGCAGCCAGCACCCAGGTCGACTCCATCACCCTGAACTCTGCAAGCAGAGAGCCTCACCCCACAGCCTTGGGAGGCTCCTATATAAACGTACAAATGGCACAGTAGAATTTGCACAAGTGATGGTGTGGTAAGGAAGAAGTAAAAAGATACTTATTAACCTTATACTATGCATGTGGTGTGGCTCAGACACAGGTTTGCACTCTTGGGAGTTACCACCTTGCTTCCAGTGCCCCGACTGCTCAAACCAGATCACCAGCTCCAATATTCAACTCCACTTTTGATTTTTTCCCCCCCCACAAAAGCACCAATACTTTGTGAACAACATAGGCTTTTCACCAAACCCTCTACATTTGTCTGCATGATCCCAGGAGACAGAGGTAGTAACTTATTCAGTGACCTACAGAGGAAAAAAACTCAGCAATTATTAAAAGATGGGTCATTTTTGTTTTCTTGTTTATGCCAAATATAAATCAATGAACCAGCAGCACTAACAAGCACAAGCACATCCCCCTATCCCCAGGGAAGCCCCCCTCTTGCATGGGAATAACCACAACCTCACCTGCTGAACTCCTTCATGCCAGCCAGAAACACTGAGATCTAACCCCACTGCTGGGAGATTTAGTCTGTATTTTAAAGTATTTATTCTCTTAGTAAATTTGTACCAGGGTGTAATTGCCTTTGTATGGCAATGATCTATTATCCTATTAGCAAATACCATGGGAATAGGGATTTAAGGTAGATAGTGTAAGTTCTTACCAGGCTTTAATAACCTCCAGGGGGACTGATTTGCTTATATCAACAGTTAATCAGATCAAATATTCCCAACAGACCCTTTCCCAATAGAATGCTGTTTTTGTAAGGGACCGGCAACCTGATCCAAAGCTTCCTGGAGCCTTCCCATACTGGATCAGTCCCTGTCAACAGATGGTTCTGCGGGGGCTTGAATCCATCACGGCTCCACAGATGACCCCAGCTCATCTCAGCAGTAGATAGCCTTCAATCCATTCTGCTCCATGTTTTAGCTGACCATATTCAGTTTTATTATAGCTAAAACTCTTCACAAACTGACGTCTAATAAAAGAAAATTGCTCTCGAACTAAAAAAAGAACATAATTTAAAATACAGCACAAAAAAAGAACATTGATTTTTCAGAAGAGGACAATTTTCCTCCTTATTTCATAAGCTGCTCTCAGCTCTTCATGGTCACCATGGTCCCAATTCCACACCCAGATGTAACTCAGATCCCAAATGTCTCCTTGCACTGAAGGAGTGAAACACACCATATCCAAGAAATTCCTGTGAGAATTCAGTCCTTCCCACTACGTAATTGATGTCTTCCCACTTTGTGTATTTTAAGAGCATGTCAGCAAGCTAGAAGTTGTTTCATACAATTTTTTCCAGTCTGTCCCTTAGTTCACCTGAAATCATAACAAGACAACAAGACAGAGGTCACCTTTTACTCTGTTACTGGAAAGTGAGCCCAGACCACACTGAGGGAAGAGTTCACAGAACAGCACATGAAGTCACTTCTTGGGGCACCTGCAGTAGCTTAAATACTTGGACAGAATGAAAAATTAGCCCTTTTCCAGGACTGCTATTATTTTACCTCTCCTTGAAGAGGCATTTTTCACTCCTGTGGACACTTACATACAGACTAGAAATGCAGAAGAAAGCTAGTTTGAATTAAAGACCATCCTATCTGTTTATAAGCAATACTCATATGCTAAAACCTCATATGGGATTTTATTTTGTTCTCTAGCTGCAGTAATTTAGCAGTGCATATTGATTTTGAAAGAATGGACAAAGCTAAGTAAGCAGGATGCAATGGCAGCCAGGAATAACTGCTGAGGGAGAGAAAGGACTCAGAAAAAAAAAAGGGAAAAAAAAAATGAAGTCACTTAATCACTGAAAGATCAGAGAAAGAGTCCATGTCTTCCCCTGCTTGAATGGCAAATCTCCCACCAGTTTAAAGAAACAACCTGAAACTAAAATGTCTTCTACCAGAAGTCTAGGAAAGCCTGGATATAAAAGGAAAACCAGCTCATGTTGTCCAGAGCCTTAAAGATTATTGCAGTTTGGTTTTTTTCCCCCACTAAAAACATTATACAGCAGTGACCCTAAGTGCTTCCATGCCCTGTACAGGACCACGGGCACTGCCAGGGCTGGCACAGGGGCCACAGCGCCTGTGTCCCTCCTGGCAGCGCCAGTGCAGGCGGGAGCTCACCTTCACCTTTGCTCCCAGCAGAATCACACCAGCAAGTGGCTGCAATACAACAGTTTAGGGTCAAGGCTATGTTTCAGGTCAATCTTAAGTTTCACATGATGTGGATAGGTTTTCTGGAAACCTCTTGACTCCCCAGAAATGAACTGCTGCACAGGGCTAGGCAAAACCTCCCCCAGCCCTGGTGTCAGAGACAACACAAGCTTCTCCCTTCTATAACACAGAAAAACCTGCCCATCCTCTTCCTGGAAGAGTACTGTACTCTATCTAAAAACCAGAAAAAAAAAAAAGAAACAGTGTATGGGGAAGGGATTATCATTAGAAATTAATTAACACACGATGCCCAAACAAATGAGTTTCATCCCACTTTATTCACTCCATCCCAGATGGAGAATATCCTTCTTATCAGAGCAGCAGAGAAAGCAAGGACAAGTCTAATAAAAAGACAAGCTGGGCTTCCGAGAGTTGTTATTTTTAACTAATTCTACCTTTTTGTTCGACGTTATTTTAATTAAAAGGTTAAGATTGTAGTAAGAGCACAATCTCTCTCTAGCATTAATCTGCAGCACCCTGCAAGCAACAAGGATCTTGGCTCATGTTTCTGAGCACAATTTCTAAAGAGGCTGTTTTGATACACAGCACAATTTGAAGTCTTTGCCACGTTAAGTCAGCAGAGGAAAACCAATGCTCCTGCAGAGCTGTGACTGTTGTATTTGTCATGTAGCATTATATTCTCCAAATGATGTTTTCTAACCAGGCACAGAAAAATGTGCAGCAATGGTAAAGTTAACAAGGCAAGTCTCAGTCTTCTTCTGTTACATGACACAGCCAGGGTTAGGGCTGGTTTTTTGGATAGTTTTTAAGGAAAGAAAAACAGAAAGCGGAAAAATGTAATGAAGTTTTATCTGCTCAGGGTGAGCATCCTGCATCAGCTGGGGAGAAGAGGGAGGTCTACAGCCCAGTGACAAGAGCTCGGGCATGTGCAGACTCCCTCAACACCCTCAGAAGATGCCACATCCCAGCTGCTCCCAGCTCATCCCAGGGTGGGAGACCTCAGCTGGTCTCACTCCCAGCTGAACAAAGAGAGTCCACAGGGACATGCTGGGACCCCAGTAAGAGAACAGGTTTCCCTTACACAGCAGATAGGAAACCTCAACAGCCAGTGGCCTGGAGCTGTCATCCCTAAGACAGGCTATGGTGCCACTTCTGAGAAGAGACCATATTGCATGGAGAAAGACAGATGTCCTTCACACGCCCTGCAGAAAGCACAGCGTTAGAGGACAGCCCTTCTCGGGGCAGTGTCCCCACCGCAAATCCCACGCTGGGGTGGGGCACGCAAGGACAGCTGCCGTGCTCAGGCTGTTCAGAGCTGCTCTCCTTGTCTCTCACCACACGGGAGGGAAACGAGAGGCCCGAAGTCCCAGTTCCCATCACTCATCACCCACCAGCCAGAATGGCCCATGATAGCCCCCACTAGCACCAGCCACAACAGCAGGGAACAAATTATGCAAAGCGATGCCCATCCTAAAATTCAGGGCAAGGGAAGGGTGTGCCCCAGTCTTGCACACTGCAAACAGCAGCTCCACAACAGGAGCTCAGGGTCCTGCAGCCATGCATTTTCAAACGCTTATCTCCTCCCAGCATAGGCAGATTTAATGTGGAGGGCCAGAATGGCTACCCTGGGAAACATCCTGCCCAAAGATGCAGCCTTGTATTATGAGCTGTTGCTTTCCATACAAGCTGGGAATTTATCTGGGCAAGTGCTCGGACAGACCTGGGCTTGGCAGAAGCAGAGCAGAAGGCTGCAGCAGCGTTCCCTGCTCCCTGGGTCAGCAGCAACCGGCCCCTGATAAGGAAAGAAAACTGGACTCAAGGGATTCCAAGTGATTTTCTCACTTGCCACTGTCTCCCCATTTCCCCCACTTTCACATATTTTTCTATCAAGCGCCCCCCCTTTTAAATGAAGCATTGCTCTGCTCTGTCACAGTTTTAAAAAGCTCACTACAAAACCAAGGTTTAGACTTAGCAAAGACTTGGTGAACTGACAAGCTGTGCCTAAAAGCCATGCTACACTTCAGTGAGAATAGACACCTGCTTTGGGACCAGGGACTGTGCGAAGATGGCAGCAGGGTCCGTCCCCAATACACATCCACATGTACCCCCATGGATGGGCCAGTTTGCAGTAGCAGGGTACCAGACACCCAAACGCAGTTACTGGGGCAAAACAGAGGAAAGTATTTTGACACAGGAGTGGAGAGCTAGCAGCATCCTCCAAATGCATCTCCCTATAGCATCAGTCATTTTCAGAACAGGGGTGCTCTCCTCTCCAAAAATACACTGCAACAGTTTTACTCCAACTCTGTGCCAGACAAATGAATTCTCCGTGAAACACCATGGGGTTCCTGGTGCTCATAGTCTTCCAATGAGCAGGGCTGGCAAGTCTTCAGCCCCTGACAGCCTGCAGGACCCTCTGCAGCATGCCATGGGCTTGCTCTGCCAGAGCCCTGGCACAAGTGGCAGAAGGACTTGCTGGAGAAATTGGATGATGCCACACAGCACCCTGGCACCTTAGCTAAGGAGTCTCCAGCTGAAAATTTCTGTCTTCAATCTGGATTCTAATAAATTACCATGTTCTTGGGCAATAATCACTAATCCTGTAAACAAAGACCTTGATGACAACAGCAGTAAGTCATCCCCCTTGCATAGAAGCCCCCAATTCCTTTCACTCCCCCTTCTAGGATTTGATTCAAAACAGTCCCTTCTGTTTTTTAAGCTTCTTATCTGTTCACTTTAGCCTACAGTTCACAAGCTTGTTTTTTCCCCGCTTTCCTTTGGAAAAGGCCACGTACCACTTCGGGCTGTGGGTTTATGCAGCAGCTAGGACATATGAATGGCCATGGATCTGTAATTACTGGTCTGGCTGATCTCTGTACCCTGAACCACATTCCGAGCCACTCCTTGCAAGCGTTGTCCTACACAGCTACAGTTGAATTCACAGCCTGGAGAAACATCCATTCCCTCCACCACCTATTGACATTTATATTGGTTTAGTGTGAACCATTGCACATAGTATACAATCTAGAAGACAACAAGCAAAAATGAAAACAGACACAAAATAAAAAGAAGAATGGATTATAAAGTGCAAAATTTTAGTCCCAAAATGAAACAATTTCAGCCACAAGTTCTGCTCATTCTCTGGGACGGATATGAAAGTTTAGGAAATTTTGGAAAAAAAAAAAGAACAGGATCTTGGAGAAATAAATTCAACACAGCTTAAAGTGAAGTGGAAGGTGGGAAGAGGAAGCAGTCCCCTCCAGCAGCACATCAACCATATCGCTTACAAATGCAAATCCAGACAGTCCTGTTAAACAGGCTCAGAGCTAGTCTCATAATTCAGTTCACTGAAACTGTAGGAATTTGCCCTCAAAACTTTCCTTCTAGTACCAATATTGACACTTGGAGATCATGAAAAGCATCTAATAGATAAAATTAACACTTTTGAAAGCTTGCTTTAGGTCGCCCACAGGGAATCACATAATTATGGGATGAGAGATAAAGCTTTGTCTGGGATAAGAACATAAAGCATTGAGAAATGCATTACGCAGTTATCATTAGGACCTCTTTCGATTTGTTTTCTGAGGTTCATATCTCCAAGATCTCCTCAGCTACCCTGAAATCTACAAACCTACCAAAGCAAAAGCAGCTCTTGAAGTATCAAGACTCCATGAGTTTGGAATTTAATATATAAGAGAAACAAAGGGCCAGAAGCCTTTAAGAGCTGCAATCATGATGGTCATCATTCCCCATCATTACTAGGGAGGGCTGGAGCAGCCTCTAAAAACCCTGTACACAGACAGAAAGGGCATCTAAAAACCCATTCTTAGGGCACAGACCAACCACAAGATGACAGGGTAAGGATAAAAACTTCCTCTACCAACTGGCTAGCCCATAGTTTTCTGTATTAAGATGCAACCATCAGCTGGCTCCTATCCCTTAAAATTACTTCCATCTGCCTTTGCCCAGACTGATAGCCAAGCTTCTGGCATAAACAAAAACCCTTACGACCAAACATCCCCTCTCCACACCCCACCATGCATTCCCTGCTGGGAAGAGCAGTTTCCACGCTGCTCTCTAGCTCTGCAGGTGAGCTTCAACAGTTCTACCTCATTTTTGCAGCATGGAAGAGGGTACAGGCAGTTGCTTCCCAACATATTCTTTCTTCCTGTTAGAGAGGGAGAAGTTAGAGGATGGCTCCTCCCTGGGTCCTATCAGCTTCACTAAGAGACACAGGACATAGCCCAGCACCAAAGCTGACAGCAATGCTAGCCAACTCCTAGGAAAGGCCCAGGCATTTTCCATCCAGGAGCTGCTTACTTCCCATCCCTTCTGTCCTCTCCAAGGGGATGGCGAGAGCTTCGCCCCAAGACCCCCCAATACATACCAAGGACTCTTGCTGTGTATTTTGAAGCACTCAGCAGCCAGATTCTGAACAAGAACTGAACCTGTTTTGCTCCAGGAGAGCAATCTGGGAGTGCTGGACTGGACACACACTGGGCTGAATTACACAATGATATTCAGCTTCAGTGCACTGCAAGGATGCTTCTCAAAAGACTGGATTACAGTTGATAGATCTTGCAATTGAGTTGTCACACACAAAAAAAAAAGAACCATATTCAACAGCTACTCTTTTTAATAAAGTATTCAAAAAATAAACACTCTCCTATTCCACTTACCAGATATGCAGGGCAGCCCATGATCTAAATGGAGTGGTGTAACAAAGGGAGATAACCACCTGTACCACTTGAGGCTGCAATTCATATCCCAGTGCTCAGAATCCATTTGTAGATCATCCATCTGATGTTCCTCCTTTCTACAAAGGCAGATGTACTTAGCTTCAGCATATGAAAGTCAGAGTGTATTTTCAAACTAATATACCAAGCCAAAATAGAAAACACTCCCTGTTTCAAAGCTAGATGATGAATGCTCTTTCATCACTATGAAGACTGTCTCATGGATCCCACTCACTTCTCACAGAGCAACTGAAGCACAGACCAGTGGCCTGACTCGACAAAAAAAATCAAGTTTTAGAGCTGGGAACACAGCTACGTCTCAGCCCCATGACACATCCAGAGCTATACCACCCCCTCCAAACTGGCCTGTACTAAAGTAGCATATCAAATAAATCCTTCAGTAATCCTGCTTTTGCAGCTGTTTTGTTACTGTATGCTCCAGTTGCTGTTGGAAAGATTCCTGAGGCAAGCTCTAGGTCCATTTAACAGTCCAACTAATAATTGTATTTCATCTCTCAGACTATTAGCATGTAATGGAGCAGCAGCAGCCTGGGCTCCTGCTGCCTGAGAGAGAGTTTGTGCCAAGGGGTAATTGTATCACCTGGGGTCAACTGGTCCATCTGAACGCCAGAACACATCCCCTTGGGAGCAGGAATCCCCCTCGCCCTGCTCTCAGGAGGAACTAGAGCTTCCAGCTGCTTTTCAAAAAGATGAAGGGGAGAAAAAAAAGTATCAACGTGTTTCCCAGTACTTTCTCCCCTTCCGTAGTTCTCACAATGACATGTGCACACGCATAAAACAAGTTAATTAATGGTCTCGGCCTAAATTGATGAAATCAGCACGCCTTAAGTAATGATTTAGCAGTTCACTCTGTGCTGCCAGACCTTCTCCTTCCAAGCAGTTCTTAATCCCCATACTAACATTTAGCTCCCTGCTGAGGAGCCACTTCTAAAGCTCGAGCTCTTCGGAGATGTTGTTCTCAAGACAGAAGCATCCCAGATTCCCCACTGACCTTACGAGCTGGACCACCTCCAGCAGCTGCAGCGCTGAGCAGGAACCAGCACGGCATGGACAGCGAAGGGATGAATGTGTGCTCAGACCAACAGAGATAAACAGGAGAGCATGGAAGAGATGAGCTCTCCAACCCCGTTTAGACCAGTGATGGGCCTCATCCTTGAGGTACAAAAGTTTCTGCTGATGCAGGTTTTAAACTGTAATTCCTTCCTAAAGGTAAATTTGATTCTGCTTCATTCAGCCATCATCTTCTCCTGCAAGATATATTTTCTCATTTTATATGAAATAGGGCAAAGGAGGGAGGACTAGAAAAGCAGAAAACATTTCTCAGAGCTATAAAGTTGGGCTTATCCAGCATGCTTAGTTTCCAGTTTGCAGCAATCACTGTACCCAAGCATCTATTGTGCACACTGGAGCGGACTGATGACGGCTCTGAAGACTCAAAAGGCAGTCACTGCCAGGGTGAGCACCATGCCTGCCTGGGACAGGCTCCACGTAGCAGAGGTGGCAAGGACAACCAGGGAGGTCTGAGCTGTGCACATAAAGGCACCTCTGCACAGCCCAGCCACGCAGAGGGTCTGCTGCAAGCTGCATAGAGATCTTACTCCTGCAGAGGCTGAGCAGCAGGCAGGGAGACTGGACTCAAGGAGCAAGGGGGAGGCCTGGAGCTCAGCCAGGTCCTGCTCAGCCCATCAAGGGCTCCTTCTCTTTCACAAGACCTGGCTGATGCCCTGAGATGCAAACCCAGATGCTTCTCACCAAACCAGGGCTCTCCCCATGCCTCTCTCCCCACACAGCCACCCCCGACTTTCACACCTCATCTCCAGTAAGAGCAGTGCGGGCAGCACACCCCTGTTCTTTGCCCAGCTACAACACAATCCATCTCTGCTGGGACACAGCCGGTTAAAGCACTGGGCCAAAGAGGGGACATGGTGACAAAAGAACTCCAAGCAATCTCACAGCATTTTGGTACTGCCTGACTGAAGCCAGCCATGTAAGCAGTTATGTACAGAAAGCTACTCCAGCACTCACCCAATTTTCATCTGTTTATTAGATTTATTTTTTTTACCTTCCCCAATAATATTAAAGCAACAAAGAGGGAGCACAAAGGGAAAGGTGGGAGGACTGCAGCAGCATGAGGGAGATGAGAAACCAGGGGCTCCTGCCTTTGATGTCTGGATGATCACATCATTGCAATTATGATGTCGAGGACTCTGCTGTGTCACTGGTAAATAAATCATCCAAGGAAATTAACTGTGCAGGGAGTTTGCACCACAAGTCACAGCAGGTAGAAATGATAACAGAGAAGTCAAAGCATTTCAAATAGAGGAAAAACTCCAAAATACAAGGAAAACAAAGGAAGACATATTTCAAATAATTTCTCCAAGATCTAAAATCTGGGTATGCTCCTGAACAGGGAGGATAGATTAATTTACTTTTCTTGGGGAAATGAAGCCATCAGTTAGTCATGTGCACTCTACAGAGATAGAGAGGATAAAGAACTCAAGAATTTGTCTTCTACAAGGAAGAGTCTGGTACTTGGTTTTCTGGAGATACCTGTCCTGATACAGCATTAAAACTGTGCAATGCACTAATAACTTTTCTTCAACACAAAAAAAATACATGTTGTCTCTTCTCCCCCTCCCCTGCTATCACAATAAATGAGGTGACCTGTAACAGCATGATTGCACAGAATTTCATAACCCACTGTTTCACAGAGCACTCCAAAGTAAAATGCCATCCCAAGTACTTAATGATGATCAGTTGATTCGAGTTCCTCACTAGAGCTGATGCTCATTTCACAGATGAGTAAACAAATCCATACAAAGGCCAAGACATTTGCCCAAGATGACTGGGGCTGGGAGCAGCCAGGGCTTGCACCTCCACTACTCAGCCACAGCAACGTAACAGAAAACACCCCAAAACCTACCAAGCAAACCAAGCACTAAAACCACTGCTGGCACAGCCAACACATGGGAGGGGAGGGGATGGGATGGAGCAGGGGGTAAGGCGCTGCTGACCCATGGACATTTGGCCATTATCTTCCCACCCCCCTGCAGCCTTCTGCTCTCATCCAGCCTCAGCCAACTCTTAATTTCCCCTCAGCTGCTTGCCCTAAGCACCACCTCATCCCTCCCTCCAAGCACTCCCAGCCCAGAGGTGTGGCTCCACAAACTCTTTCTAAATGCCTGCTTTGCAATTCAGAACACCCTTAAACTCCTCCATCAGATCCGTATTTGCTTATAATCCCCTTCTGATCTAAAATGTTTATACAGTATTATTTGCTAGATTTAACTCAGTGATGATTAATTCGGTTCTGTGATGTTTTGGCTTCATTTTGATTTCAAGACAGCAACAGAAAGCCTCCTTTTCAGCATCTTAGGGACTTTGCCTTGAATCAAAGCACTTATGAATTGGACAAACAGATTTACAGCCCTGAAGAAGACTCAATTTTTTAAAAAAAATACAAACTATTTCCACTTTTATCCACCCCCTCTTTTGTTTAAACCCACCTAGCAATGGTGAGAGCACAAATTCTATGATCACATTTCTAATAGCTGTATTATGTTTTAGATCAAAATCCAGCCTGTTCCATTTGCAAGTATTTAAAGCCCAATACTGGAGTAGGAGAGTAAATTAAAATGAGAACAGCAGCAAAAGCAATAGCGCCCACCAACATGAGCAAGCACAACACATGCCACTGCTCTTCAGCCTGCGTGCCCAGGGTAGGGGGGTGCACAGGGAGATCTTCGGCAGAGCTTTGCATCCCACAGTGCAGGAGTGCAGCAGTGCCAGGGCCAGCTTTGGAAAAAGCTAATTTAGATGCTACAGCTCATTACTGGGAAGAGCCAGCACACCATGGCCAACACAGTGCTGCCGCTTCATGATAAGAGCTGCCACGATGAGGTGATGCACACACTCCAGGACAGTGCACACACAACGTATGTTGCACCATTTAATACCTCTGTTGGGTGGAAAGAGGAAGGGGACAGTTTAAATTCATGTATCGGCTTAGAGCAGAGCAGGAATTTGCCACTTGCATGTCAACACCCAGAGTGTCCTCCTTGCTTCCAGCCGTTTCAGGACAGCTGAACCATAGCTGGTGGCAGATTTGTCCCCTCCCTGCTCAGGCAATAGCTACCAGTCAGTATGCCCTGATGCAGGCACTCAGCACTACTCTACTCACACTCGTAATTAAAATTCACACTTCGAGGCAGAAAGTGGTACGAGAAGATAAGGTCATGAAGAAATGTTATCCCATGGACTGCGTCAGCAGGTATCTTTTAGTTCTAAGCTGAGTTACTGACACCAGCAGTCATCTAACCTGGAACCACAGACATTCTCCTGGTTCCCAGGTCTCCACACTGCTTAAAGAATAACCAGTTAGATCCTCAGCTGATATAAATCATTAGGATAGCATTAAATTATTGAGGCTTCTCATTTACACCATGTGATGCTCTAACCCACACCACCAAATACACAGGCTTCTCCAGATCCACACAGGCAAATATCCCACATTATTTTCTGCTTCAGAGTATGGGGACCAGGCTTAGCTCAGGCTGCAGATGTTCTATCTACCTACTTCAGTTGCAAAACACCTGCTTTAATCCAAGGAGCATTATCTCCTCAGCATTTTATGAATTAAGTAACCATCAGTAAATAATTTCAATCTTGACTACTAGAAGTGATAAATTTTAGCTCAGACCAACTACAGCTAGTGCAGAAGGTTTTCCTCAGACTTTACAGGGAAAGTGCTGTTATGTCTCAAAACCCTGGATTTTTTTTTCCCTTGATAGAACGAAGCAAGAAAGCACGATAACACTAACAGGAGGCTGTTCAGTTTTGCCTGTTAACTTTGATGTTACTGTGCTCCCGAACAGTTAACTCACTTTCTGCAAGTTTTAAATCAAAGACCACAAAAGCATTATGTAACAGCTCAAGCTGTTCATCACATACAATAGAAACCATTCCTCCTCGTTTGAATATTGCTATTTGACCTGCTAACCATCCAAGCTACGCCTTTCAATCTTCAGCAGTATCAACGAACAACAAAAATGCTCCAATTTTGAAAGCAGCCTTCAGGTGCTCGAAGCACCTACCACTGCATCTACTGCAGCCCCAGCCTTCACCACTCCTCTCCTGCCCTTTCACATGAAAACTGACACTTAAATGAAAAAGACCTCAGGCTGCCTCTCAGCACAAGCCACCACCTAACACCCCATCTGCCCTGCAAGAATTGTGTTTAAAAATCACTGCACCTTCAAGCACCTCTAATTTCTCAGGCTGATGAAGCACCAGAGGAGTGAGTCTTCCCACCCACATGGCCCCACATAGAGTGCTCCTAAAAAGTAATTTATCTTCAGAACAGTCAAGAAAACCTTCCCTGGTAGAAGCCTTATTGCTTTCAAAGCCAACACAAGTTACATTTTCACAGCAATAAGGAAACAGGATTTCACCTTAGTAATAGATCACAGATTGCTTTACAAAAACATCAATGAATCCTCACAAACAAAACTCCAACAAAATAATGAGTCTAAAAAGGGTAAAACAGACCTGACACAGGCAAAGTCAGGGACAGTTAACATTACTCCTGTCCTACCAGAAGCAACGTTGGAAGCAAAGGGTGGGAAGCTGCCCACAGATTTCTCCAGTCCTTAGGACACAACCCAATTCTTTCCAGTTTTCCAGGGTGACCACACTGCGCCAGACCTGCCTAACACCAAGAGTATTGCAGCACAACCTTTAGTCTTGTGCAATTTCCAGCCAGGGCTTGAGGACCAGCACAACAGCCAGAAAATAGCCCAACTGCAAAATGCATTAAAAGCTCCAGGACCCTGGGAATGGCCTTGATTAGCCTCCCCCAAAGGGACTACTTTTGCTGCAAAAAAATGGATTTATTATTTATAGCAGAAAATAGTGGCTCACTGCAGCTGAGGAAGCCACTTTCAATTTAATAGATGTCTTGAGACAGTACATTATATAAATGCCATTTACACACAGAAAGGCTTCTGTTGACACAGAAAGAAGTTTTTCCTGGTTTTAATACAAAACAAAAGTGTCTCCATTAATTTCAGTAGAATAAGAGTCTGAAACTCTAAATTTTCTATAAGCTTGATGGGTGACAGCCAAGTTTGCTTCTCTCCACCTCAAGTTGTCAAAGCTCTGTGGGCCACACTCAGTATCAGGCCACTTTCCGGTCAATGAACACGATGTGATTTGATTTTCAACCATTAATTCTTTGTACAGGATGGCTAGCATCCTCAGATTTGCACTCCCATGTCATTTACAGTCAGGAGTCATGAATTCAGGGCACACGGTGACAAGTGACTCGATATAGCACTTTGTTGAATGGTTTAGAAAACTGGGTACCTCAAATCTCTTTAGCACTGGACATGAAAGTTCAAGCTGTTTATTTTCCACTAACTTAGTAGGCACCAAGCCATGGCACTTTGCCTGGGCTAGCTGTATCATCTCTAGTCATTAACAGTCAGTAAGATTTTTAACACATTCTGGAGAATTCAGATCTTCCCACCAGCTTCCTTATCACTCAAGAGATACAGGTTTGTTTAAGCAAACCAACTCTCCCAAAGACTGCTTGTTCCCAGAGAATTTAGTTTATATGCCATCCCCTCCTTCAGATAGATCTGGGAATCCAAGACCAAAGACAGATTATCTGAAGGCATTACATGGTCTGAGTCACTTAGAAAAGAAAGATACAGAATGACTACATGTGGATTTGTTTCTGGAATGGACAAGAGAAGCTTGGGGTATAATTCCTTCTCCCCACCAAAAAAAAAAAAAAAAAAAAAAAAGGTACTATTTTCTAGGAAAGAGAACCTTAAAAATAGTTTGGGTTGTACGCTTACAGGATTATCATTTTAAAATAGATCAAATGATGTAAATAAATTCAGGCATGATGAGGGAACTGGGATTGTTTAGTCTGGAGAAGAGGAGGCTGAGGGGAGACCTCATCGCCCTCTACAGCTCCCTGAAAGGAGGGTGCAGAGATGGGTTTGAGCCTCTTTAGCCTAGTAGAAAGCGACAGGATAAGAGGGAATGGCCTCAAATTGCGCCAGGGAAAGTTCAAACTAGATATTAGGAAGCATTTCTTCCCAGAAGGGGTTGTTGGGCATTGGACTGGGCTGCCCAGGGAGGTGGGGGAGTCCCCACCCCTGGAGGGGTTCAGGAATCGGGTCGATTTAGAGCTTAAGGATCTGCTGTAGGTGGGAACTGTGCTAGGGAACTGTTGGACTGGATGATCTCCAGGGTCCTTTCCAACGCAGATGATTCTGTGAAAAACAAAAACAAACAAAAAAAAACACAAAAAAAATCCAAATAAAAGAAAGCAGAAATGTAAAGTTCTGATCACCTTGAACACAAGCCCACTAACAGCAACAGGACCAGTCAGGATGCACTGTGCGGATCTCACAGTGCATCATAATCCAAGATCCTCACTCTGTAATACTTTAACTCTACCTGCAGAGCTCTGGCTATGTACACCAGCCGCATGCATACACGGCAGTTGAGTTTGTAAGAATTTGTACCGCTGGCTCAAACATAGTCCCTCTTTCTGCCAATGCCTTGGCTCCTGCTGCAGAGCTGGAAAGTTGCGAGTCTGTTTAGACATTGCTGGCTCAGTCTTGGCTGGGTGACAACAAGCAGCCAGCTGTTCCCCATGGATGCCTGACATGATGTTGCTCTAATTCTAACACCACAGCTCGGTGTCTTTGCGAACGTTCTAAAGTAAGGGTATAAGAAAAAAAAAAAAGAGAACATGAAAGCAGAAATTAAAGCACAACTCGAATTTATTGTTTTTAACTGTATGCCATAATTAGGCTAAAGCAACAAACATGCATTGCACTTTTATGCTCCCCACGAGCACAGTCTTTGTGAAGGTGATTGAGCTCACATCATTTTCTGTCCTGAGTGGCTCCACAGAAATCAAAACGGGTACTCTGCACAGGCACAGGATGCTGCAGTCAAGGTCCATGCCTACTGATAGAAATGTTTTAAACATCTGCCCCAGTAAGAAACATGGCAAATGATTCCAAAATAGTTTATTCCTCCACCAGAGAAAGGGAAGGAAGAGAATAGCTTACTCCCTGTATTGCTTTTTTACATTACTGTCAGAAATTGCACGGCAAAACAAAATCCTTTTTAAAAATCCACATGTCTATTCTGTGAAGTTCTCATCCATCACGTAGCATTAGAGATACTCAAGGGACTCTGCTTTGGCTTTATTGTGATTCAACATGGAGATTTGCCCTCCCCAGCCCGCACTTCATCTTACATTGTTGGGTGGCATTAAGCTTTCAGGTTCAGTAGCTCCAAGGAGGGCTTCTATCTAAAATCACCTTTACTGCAGAAAATTGTTACATTACATTTTAAAAAAAAATTTTGGGGGGGAAAAAAAGTCAGATGACTTGCTGACTTCTGAGACATGCAGATGCAATGAGCAAGAAGTACAAATCCTGCTGATTCTCCCAGTTTGACCCAGAGAAACACACCCTCTAAAGCTTAGGAATACAGAACATCAAACTAGAGAGAAGAAAAAAATTTTGAAGCAAAATACTAAAAATCCACAGCTACTAGCTGAAGCAAGGGGAAAAGGACAGGTATGATGTGATACAGAGCAAAAAGATGGGAAATTTCTTCATTTTAGCTTACATGGCTAACATTAAAATACATACATACATAATTATACACAATATTTTCCCCTGGGAAACCCAAATTGATGCCTGGTCTGTACGAGACAACAGCACAGCTGTGACAGAGAACAGGCCTGTAATTAGGTCTCTGTTGTGCCATCAACAAATATGGCATTTATGAACATACATCCCCAGAGATATGAATCCCATGCATACACAGTTGAAAGCTCATACATCTCCTGTTTGCAAACTTACCTGCTTATGCATTTCATTTTGGGTTTGATTATTAGATGCCCACAAGCACCGATTAAGTAGATGGAAGAAACCATGGCAGAGCAAATCCCAGCTCTGCTGTTAGACAGGTCCAATAAACCAGGAACAAAGAGTCTGTGGCAGCACACACTCACCATGTCCCTCCCAAGGAATGAGATTCAGGAGCAAGGGCTGCAAAAAACAGCATCAGAACACTTGCTCCCCTTGATGGTACATGGTACACGATATCCCTGCTTTAGTGGGACTTCTGAAATAATTTACCATTGTTCTTGCTACAAGGGCAAGGTATGGACTCGTTATCATGGCTGAAGATGCAATATCTACTGCAGTATCTAAGCCAAGCAAACCAGACAGGGCTCCTCCAAAGGGCTCGTGAGGATATAAAGCTGCTCTCCAAAGGGGAGTATGAAAGCCTATCCATCTGCAAACCAGAGAAGAAAGTAAAGCTGCCACAAGGAACTGGGGATGAGGTACAGCAACAAGTGAACATCACAAACCATCCAAAGCGGGGTACATGCCAGCCTGTCCGCAGGAGCCTGCACGGGAGCAGGAGTGGCCAACACCTAGTGTCTGCCAAACGGTTCATCCATCCAGGCCAGGAGTTCATCCTCCAAACTGGAAAAAACCATCATATCCCTAGTGCAGACAGCCACAGACATCCAGAAGACAGCCTGTACGAACAGGTGAAGGGTGTTTTGTACAGCTGCAGCATGCTTGTTTCCTACCACGGAGACCTACCGGCCTGTCAGGGCAAGGGACCCCGATTATCAACAAATCAGAGAAGCAACAAACTTTGTCACAAACATATCTAGCCCTTGAATAAAAAGCCCAGCTCCAAGATTTGTCCGCTGTTTATATTCCTTGCCCTATCCTAAATGAAGGGGCTATTAAATGCTTTTTTTGGACATAACCTACAACCCCAGAGCCCTTCTCCCGCCTCTCTCCACACCCTTCCCTGCACCGTCATGTGCACAGACACTGCTCTGCACCAAGGAGGTCTCCATGGAGGCCTGACCTGCTCTTCATATCCATTAACATAGGGAGAACACTGGCCACAAACATCTTCATAAAACAAAACCCTTCTGAGAAAATCAGTGACCTCGCTGCTCTTCCCTGCCAGCAGCCCAAGAAATGCAAGCAGGGTACTGCTGTTGTTCCTGCCCTTGGCAGAGACCTCCCTGGGAATATATTGTACGTACCTGCACTGATGTCCCATTTCAAGGCTATAAACTTCCACATTATGTAAATACACAGCTAGACATGAAATTATCAATTTAGTGTACGTGTATGGTTTTGCTCTTCCTTTTACAGTCAGTGGCAGTGCAGTGATAATTCAAACACTGTGATGTGGTGTTCCTTTTTCTGCAAGTGTCCGCACTGATTTTAAACAAGGCAGTCTTGGTTTTCCTTTGTCTCAGCAATGTAGGAAGCAAAACAGCAATGAGGAGACCCAGAGACCACCTTATGATGGGGAGGGTGCAGGGGGTAAAGAGGGAAAGATCTGAATATTCCTTGTGACAGTTTCCAGAACAGAGAACCTAAAACAAGGAGGGAAAAGATAAGGAAGTGAAGACTGTAAGCAACAAGAAAAACAGGAATATTTCAAGTGAGTGGATCACAACAGAAAAGCAGAGCCACCAAAGCAGCTGCATTCCCACAGCTGTACTCGCCACGCTCGGCAGCATCCACATGAGCGGCACATACACACCAGGGTAATGCGGTCATAACTCACAGAAACAAATGGTAGTCTTCCTGCTCACTGCAACAGCTCCTTGTACAGTTTCACAAAGACACTGACACTGGTCTATCATATTTCTCCTCCCTCAAAGCAGCATCATCAGTTTTTCTAGGGTTACTTTGGAGCTGGCTGAAATTTTCTTTAACAAAGAACTAAAGATGCAGCAATCTTTTTTATGAAAGTAGCAGCCCAGGTTTGTTGGTTCAGAGCAACCCTGAAAGCCAGATAGCTCCAGTTTCAGATTTCACTAAGCAGCTCTGATGAGAGCACCTTGGCACACATCCCTGTGTAACAGCATCAATGTGCCTGGAAAGCCCGGAGAATTCATACTCCATTTAACGATCAGCTTTCAGAGATACAGGGACATCAAAAGACAACAGCTTCCTTACACACAGAGCTGTGCAACCACCACAACTGCCTGCAGAAATGGCGAGATTTACAGGAACTCCTGGAGAACAGCCATGCAGTTATTCCTGCAGGTAGGCGTGCTCCCGCACGCACCCATGTGCGGTCCCCATGGAGTGGCTGTGCATCTTCACCTTGGGCACCCCAACCGGAGCTGTTCACCTGAATCAAGAAATTGCCTGTGAAGCTGAGGTAGTGAAAGGTAGTGTCAGAAAATCTGGGGCTTAACCCTAGCTCAGAGTCCACTTTTATACATCCCCTTTTGGAAGGGGAGGGACCAAGACCACTAGGTCTGTTATTGAGACCTAGGATCGACTGCAGCTACAGAGCAGCACTGGATAAGAATCTGCCTATCGAGTCAACATCAACTGGGAATTCCTCTTCCTCCATCTCCTTTGCCATTTGCATTCATTTCACGCAGCACCAATTCAGACAAACCTCCTGCTTTGCTGCACGCGGATCCGGGGAGCTGCGCCCATCTCGCACAGCCGTGCTCTCCCCGCAGGCAGGTAACAGACTGCCAACACCTCCAGGAGTGCTGGGATCCAAAGCCAAAGCAAGCCATGGCTTGCCTGCCAGTTATTGCAGCACCTACCTCCAAGGCCACGGAACAAGAGGTCATGTGCCGTAGCTCCTGGTAACACCTCTCCTACAGGACTTGTCATCTTTCCATTTAATTCTAACAGGCAGGAGAGCTGTGTAGGAAGGGCAAGCTCAAATACAGCACTCTGCCTAAAGTAATGGCTATGCGAGGAATCCAGGTTTACGTGCAGAGACTGTCAAAACAAAAGGCAGAAGGAGTAGTATACACTGCAGAGCTGTGCATGCATTTTAAGAACAAACAACTAGCTTGATGTTGGCAATTTATCTTCTTTAAATTAATCTTTATAAAAGAGACATCACTGGGATTTTCTGCTTTCTGTTGTTGTTTTAAATAGACACTCCCCACTCAAAACATGCTTAATCCCTAATAACTTGCACAGCAAAAAAACCAGGAGATGCCCGAGGCTATTTCTAGGAGTGGTGCCTCAAACCATTTTGCAGGCAGGCAGCTGCTTTCTGGACTGATGTTTCAAACAAGCACCTCTGTACTCATGCAGAGGAGCTCCCCTTACCTCCTCCTCCGCATACACCATTTTCATCCTACTTGTGTACACAGATAGGAACCAAATTGGGAAGAAAAGAAAACCCTGGCAGGGGTATTGCCCAGATTAGATTTTCAATATATCTGTGAGCCAGCTAGGACTTTGTTTGCTAAGCAATGACAGAGTGTTTAAATGATGCTGATTAAAACCATTCTATCAAGACATCATGCCTTTAGAAATACTGGCTATGTTTAATTCATGGTACAGCTTTTTTCCTCCCCCCTCCCTGAATTCAGCAATTCAGACTGCATTTTGCCAGCCAGCCAAACACACGTATGATGAAATTCTTGCGCCTCCAAAGTATAAAGACATGACAATATTTGGCCTTTTCCAAGTTTTGAATTTTATCAGGACTCAAAACCACTTGGATACTTCTGGACATGAGCCACTTTAGCTGGGAGTCAAGAAAGAAAATATCAGGAAAAAACATCCCAATACACATAGGACTTTTGAAAGATCAGCTCCTGAAGAAGCTGTTGAGGCTGGGATATTAAACTACCCAATTCATTCCGATTATTTCTACAGGTTTCACTTGAGACTTTACGTTTTGTACAAAGTTTTCATCACCTTCACAGTGGCCAAGCTGAAAGGGTGTTTAACACAAGAAGCACATGGATTTCATCATTCACCCACAGAACAGCACGGAGCTCACTACAACACAAGCATTACAAACTTGTTAAGCCTCCCAGGCAACTGCACTGAGTTAGAGATATTTGTTGTCTCATTTAAATAACACCCTGTGGTTTTATTATCTAGGAAGGGGAGTACTTTGCATTGGGACAGTGATTTCTTAGAAAGCAAAGTGTCCCTCAAGTTCTGTTCCACAGGTAAAACCACCCATATCCACCCTCAGGGCATGAACAAGACAGAGGGCAACTCACCTGGGGGCCCCAACTCTCCCTTCCTTTCCTCTTTCAAACTTGCTCTCAAACCACCCCACGCTTCTTGTTTTATGCAAGTTCTCAGATTATACACCTTAAAATGCACTACTTAGTCCCATGGCGGCAACCTACTCACCCCTCCTGAGCAGCACCTAACTCCACACTGCCGAGAGAACGCATTTACCAATCTTCCTGAAACGAAGAGACACGGCTAGAGCAGCCCTTGCTCAACCAGGACACAGCCCCTACTGAGGGGAAGCCCCCATTTCTGTCAGCAGATGACAGAATGGTCTGTCAAGGCTTTCTCTGTGGAAACAACATTGATTTAGTCCTGAGATAAGTATTTAATTATCTGTTGCTTTACAACAGCCTCCTATTTTCCAACACCTGCCTTTACTTTTTAATAAGGAATCTGCAGCAATCCAAGACACGTCTAGCCTGATGACAGTTTGACTGAGCACTGTTGGAAGAAGAGATGCTCCTGCCTTGACAGCAATTAGCAGTGACAGTCCCTGCACCAAGCCCTCAGCACCACACAAGACAAGCTGAACACATTTACTTCCACTGCTCTAGGTTTGATATGGCTGTGCACACAAATAACCACCAACTAGGTGACTGAGTGTTTTGGAAGTTGGAAGCTAAAACACCAAAGGCCTCAATCTGGTTCTGATTTGGGACAGTTGCAGGAGTTTAACTGGTCAAATAAAGTCTTCACAGAGTAGCTGACCAGGGATCCGTGCAGCGTGACACACACAACATGCCTGCACCAGAGCCTCTGACCATCTTTGAGGTGTCTCATGCAGACAGGAGGCAAAAAAGCAAAACAGAAACAGTGCAAAGAGCTTCTGGAGGTGTTTTGACAACAGTTGAGAGCCACCACACTCTTGTGTTACCTTTAACAACTTTCTCCGAGTCAGCTCCCTCCCTTCAGTCCACAGCAAACGTTATGGCTTTTTCCTTAAACCCAGTATTCACTTCACTATAGGCTTGGAGCTAATTTATACCAATTCATTAGGCTACTTGAACTCAGGCAACAACAATTCATGGTGTAACTTTCCAAAATGAATTCTTCACAAAAACACTACCCCACCCTTGCAAAAAGTTAATTAAGGCTCCTTTTACCTGCTCTTGAAAGATCACAGGGCAGATGCTGTCAGACAGGTTTGCTTTCTGTTATTACCAATTTCAGCAGCAATTCATCTCTCTTAATCCCATTCTGAATATCAGGTACTCACAGACACATATTAAAATCAAGGAGAGGTTTATTGTAACCACCCAGGCAGCAGCACTGGTTGGGATGGAGCTTGCAGAGAGGACAAGACATAACTGAGTATGTGGGGATGACTTGTTCTTCCTAAAATCTGGAGGACATACTGTTCTTCTGAAGCCCCCCGGCCCTCCAAATGTTTGCTTGAGGTTTGCTTTATATCCACATTTTCCTAGCGGAATGGCGAGCATGCAGAGAACATTCCTCTGCTAAGTGTCTTCTTCAAAATCTGGGTAAATACCAGCACATTCCTGCCCAGCTCACACAAACAATTTCAATTTAGTCACAGGAGCAGAGTTTGAAAGAACAGCCAACTATCGCCTTGCTGCCTGGTTTTCACTAAAACCAAGGACACAAGTAATTTTATTCTCTATTAATCAATATAGTTAAACCCTCAGAGTGGACACATTTATCCCAGTAAATGGTTATTCTAAACTGTATTTAGACAAAAACGTCAGCTGTAACCACACCAGAAGGTTCTAGCAGGCAAAAAAAAAAGCATCCTGTAAAAAACTATGCTTTATGGTAATGAAGACATTGTTAATGTTATATTACTGTCATATTAATACTGAGAATTTACAGGACAGTGGTAAATTTGAATTTAATTTAATTTCTCTTCCTGTCTTGCCCCATCCTCCCCTTGGACACGGGTGTCACAGCTGCAGAGAAATTGCTTGCTTCAAATAATTGCACAGTGAAGTGGCAAATGCGAAACTTCCAAAACCTTTTGTGCTTGAGGACAGAAAGCACCATCAAATACCTCTGAATCCTTCCTCCTACCAGAGTAAGACACCATGCCTTATCCGACATTCATTAGGCACAATGGCAGATCATCAGGATGTAACACAAAAAAGTTTCAAAGAAAATAAACAGTCACAATAGAAGGCAACTGAAACAGTCACACATGGATAAACACAGTTCCAAGTACAAATGTATTTCTTACAGCCCAGGCCAGTCACTAGGAGTGAGATACTAGCGTTAAGGAACTGCATAAAGTAAAAAAATTCCACCCCTTGGATCCTATCAGTATGTCTGCTCTAAGCTTAATCTGTTTTAAAGCCTTGAACACTCCTCCACTGGTTTTCCAGACCAACTTTCTGGGGCCTGGCAGGGATTTTAATCTGAAGAATTCCTTAACACAGAGCAAACCCAAATCAGACTTGTACCTGCGTTCTCAGCTTTCTCTGCTATCATCCCATCTTACAGTCTCCTGCCTTCATGTTTGCACCCATCAAACATTCATCATGATGTTTCTTTGCACTGCCCTTTACAAACCCGGTCTTGCTTTGATGTTTCTTTGCAGACCTGGCCTGTGCTGCGAAGAGCCACTCTTGACTGAGAATCACAGCGCTCAAAATTACTTACTCGAGGAGTTACCACACCAGTTACAAGAACCAGCTCATGTAAGAGACCACTAAAACACAGAAGCATTTCAATCAGATCTTTCCAGCTCCTCAAAAAGAAAACCCACATGGATTTTGCTTTGGTTTTAAGCTTTATGTGATTGTTCTCCCTATACACAAGAACCTTTCACCTTCTTTACTCTTCCACAAAGAATCTGAAGTCACAAGCCTTGGGACCTCTCAGGCTCCACAAATGAAGGTACCGGTTGCAAACATGCAGAATTTCTCAGGGTAAAGGTACCAGTTAAGACCACATAACTCCAAGTGAGCCTCTCCTTTTTTTGGGGGTGTAGGCAGTGCTAAACCAACCTCAGGACTGATCCTGGGACCTCCAGAGCTCAGAGGAGGTATGGAGTGAGTTGCACGGGCTCATGCAAGGCCTGCAACAGGCGTCAGGGATATCAGGGACTGAATGACATGTGCAGCCTTAGAACAGACGTCCCTCCAGCCTGAGGTGACAGGCATTGCTGCTGAGAGCTACTCTTACACTGTGTTTTAGCCCCAGAGGAAGAAAGCAGGCTACACACAGGTGTTACAATTCATCTACCACAGACTTAGACACCACCCCCTTCCCCAAAACCTTTTATTCTTTTCCAGAAGCATGAAATATCAGCTGCTTTGGGCAGAGCAGTACTTAAGAGTGTTATCAGACATCTTTTCCTGTACTACAGGAATTTCCACTCCCATCTGTCCCAGGAGGCAAAGCCACCCTGAACCCCCTTCCCCAAACCTGGGAGAGCCCCCAGGGATTGATGGCTCCAGGGTACAGGATTGGGAAAAGCTGGGAGGACCAGCTGGAGATAGTATCAGGTTGAAGTTCCCTTCCTCTGCATCCAGCCTTTAGGGACACACACTCCTGCAGCACATCCCTGACACCTCCACAGGCCTGGCACTACCATCACACTGTACCCAGAATGGTGTTTTTACTCAGACAAGTTTTTCAGAGAAAGACAACAAGCACAAATGATAAACTGCCAGCAAAATCCATTTTAACTACAGCATGATCTTGGCACGCTGGTGAAGCATCACTGACAGCCCCTTAGTACAAAATAGAGTACACACATGGTGTATGTTATAACTGCATGCCGTACCCTCCTGTATAAAGCTCATGGGGAAAAAAAAAAATCCCATTTTTCCCCTATTCTCTCCTGTTTGTTGTGTAAAACAATCTACTTGACTACTTGTTTTAAAAGGGTGAACAGGCCGCTGTAGAAACATCTCAGCAGCACAGCTGATGGTGCCACCAGTAAATACTGCATTAGGTCCACAGTATGTTCTTCTAAATGGAAGTGACTGGGGTTTATAACTTCTTAATTTCAAGGAAACAAGTAAGACTCCTCCTGTGAGAAAGGAACCGGGATTTTAATTTTTGCAAATAACTTCATTTGCCATTTCCCTGTTACACCTGGCAGATCTATACAGCACTTTGCAGCCCAAGGCTACAAAACCACATGGATAGAGGGAAGCTTGTACTTAAAATCCAGGTCTGAGGGCCAGGTCCCACTGCACTGCAGTTGGAGGGGTGTGGAGGACTACAGCTAGGTCAGACCATAGTCTCCAACCTTCCTCCTCCCCCAGACACCTACTACCTCTTTACTGCACACTGAAGGCACTTTTACAGCTCTACCGCTGAGTAAAGCATGCCCACTGTTGTTTCAGATTAGGTCTGTTGGCTTGTGTTGTGACAGCTAAGCATCAGTCAGTCGGGGACACGAGTAGTTTGTAGTAAGATTTAAAAGGCTGGATTGCAAATATAAAAATTACTGGCACATTAAAGAAAAAAAACAAAACAAAACACAGAGTTTTGAGCCTGCAACTATTGCTCCTTGATAATACACATGTCTCAAAGGCTTGTCATGTAGTAGCTGTACCATTAAACTCGGAGTAGACAGGCTGCACCCTCCTGCCCTGCTGCAGGTAGCGAGCATCTCTCCCCGTAGTTTTCACAGTTCAGGTCTCAGTTGAGAGAACAGACCACATCTCCCAGACCCATTTCATGCTTTTGCACCAGTAAGGGAAAGGAAAATTACACAACAGCTTTCTTTACCAAAACAGCCACAGAAGCAGTGAAAACTCCCCCCCACCCCGCCTTCAGCAGGACTGCACACACTCGGCACAGCAATGGTCTGGGACTACAAATCTCTGATTAAGTTTCCATTTACCTGGACTCCCTGGGTGTAGCTCTCTAAGGATAATCTGCCAGGCAGTTCATCCCCTGCAGCCTTTCCACACTTGCTGCTCCCACTGCCTTCATTTAACACCGCTCGCCTTTGTTTCTTCTCTGGCTGCTCTTTCCAGCTCAGTCCCACCCATGGCTAGCTGTTCTTAAACTACTTTTTTTTTTTTTTTTTTTTTTATTTTAGGATGACAGGACTACAGAACACCACTAGTATGTAAAAACAAAACCAAACAAGTACAACTTTGCAGAGGAAGTGCCAGACACACAGTCTGCCACACAGCACAACCCGCCACCCTGTATTTAAACAGCAGAGCTGAAGACAACAACTGTTAAAGCAAACTGGGAGGCTTATTCCTGGTGCCACCGAAATCCCACGCAGCTATGGTTTAGTCGAGAGCAAAGATGACACACTCAAATGTAGTTAAACAAACATACCGTATCTGAGCTGCTGCAGAGCCCAGGCTCCAGTCAGTAGTATGGGGGAAGTTCGAGGTAGGGGAAGGGACTGCTCTGGCAGGGAGAGGAGAGGTACAGCTTGCCCCAACAAGCATATGAGGCTGTGACAGGGTGGAACTGCTGAAAGACGAGATGTTAACACATTGCTAACAACCGTTTCTGTCATTAAGCAATAAAGGTAGCATCCTGGGTTAAAAAAAAAAAATATACTGAGGCTGGGAATGAGGGGGTTAAAGTGACTCTACTAAACACGAACTCCCCAATGCTCATAGTAGAAGGAATCAAGTTAGCAGCCAAACTAACTCAAGGTAGCTTCAATATACTCCAAAGCAGGGTTAAAGACAGAGCTTACCTTAGCCTGGCTGAATAGTTTTTCCTAGAGTTTTCTTCAGATACCTTTGTTATTAAACTTGCTTAATTATAAATGGAAATCTGATACGCCAGACACCACAGCAGGACTTTTTCCCTTTTTTCCTCACAGGTTTCTTCCCCCGGTTTGATTTTTCACATGCAGATCTAGATTACACACATGCGTGACAGATCCTTCCTCTCCCTTCTAAACCCACCATATACCCACATGGCTTTGACCCACTTTTCCCCTTGGCTAGGGATGGACAATCAAGAAATTCCCATCCCTAAAGATCATTAAAACAAGTAGTTTTGTGCATCATAACAAATCTTCCTGCAAGTCCATAGTACTGAAGCAGTAGTCATTAATATTTTTTTAAAGATGAGCAAGGTTTGCAAGGGAGAAGTAGGATCTTTTATCATACCAGTAAACCCCAGCATACACACATACACCGCTCCTTGCCCCTCATACCTGCTGCCAGGCTGGTTTGAGAAAGCCCAAGGTTTTCCTTTCCTTCCCCCAGTGATATCAGTTAATTTAAGAGACAAATATAGGAAGCCTTGACACTAGCGTGTTCATCAGGTTCATGCTATTGCCCACAAAACCAGCTGTGCAAGTTTGTTGGTGTCCCCTGGATGTCCCCAACTAATGAGGACACAATTTATTAGATTTCAACTTCAATCCACCTTCTGTTTCATGAAAACCTGTCATTACATGACTCCTCTATCTTGTTTCCAGCAGATACTCACATCCAACCCTTTCAGTGATTTACTTGTAAGCATAATGAAGGCTAAAGCATGGCAAAGGAGTTATGCTGATGTCAAGAGGCAGACTCACAGGGCCAGCATTAGGAAATACTGACAGATAAGCACATAACCACTTGCTCAGTGCCAGATAATGCATCAGCCTCAAGGCTGCCAAACAGACACCTCCTGGAGCTTCCTCTATTCCTGCCTCCCATGAAAGCAAAATCAGGGGGGGCTGGAAGAGTGATTAGGAAAAGTTACTTCTCCAAACTTTCTCCTCTGCACAAAACCACTGACTATTAAACCACATAGAGATGCAACTGATTTTCAAGATGACAGACAACAGCAAAGTTAGAAAAATCTCAGCTACTTAGTTAAAAATCATTTTGGAAGACAGAAGGATGAACCAAGTCCAAGCATTCAGAATCTCTGATCTATTAGCTACATCCCATATACACATCTCTCCATCCCACTAACAAGGACGCTCACAATAAATGCTAGTTTTATTTTAGTTGCTAAAACATGAGATTTTTATCAACTCTCTGCTTTTTTGACACTGGAGGAGGAACAAATGATTTGAAGCACTTATTCTATTTTTATTGTTAAGTAATATGGTACAAATTAGAAAGACTCCTACTACAGCACATCTATTTCCCACGCTTCACCTTTCTGCTCCGTAAGCAGCTATCATATGCTGTGCAGTCATTTTACTGAAAGATTATTAAAATTTCGGTCATTTAAAACTTGCTCTTAGCCAGGTCCTGTTCTCAGGCAGCATTCCTGCAAACAAAGACATTTCCTTTGTATTATGCACAAGAGGGAATTCAGAGTTAAGTATGCTTAAATTGCTGGAGCTGCCATCCAGAGGGGTTTGTAGTTTGTTTTCTAAACTAGGAACAGAAGTCTAAACTAAAATAGAGGAAGGAGAAAACGTCAGAGGAAAGCAAGGAGGGTAAAATCCACAAATCATCAGACAACTGCAGCTACCGCTGTGCACTGGGGACTGTTTGGAGATGCTTCCCAAGCACCCGACACAGATTGTCCATCACCATCGCTTTCAGGGACAAACAGCATGACAGACCATGTCAAGGGTTAACCTTACACACACCCCTTTATTTTTTTAAAATCTTTTGACATTTAAGACATTTTACCTTTTAGAAGAACTGTTTTCTTTACTGGTTTGGTTCTGTCCCAGCTCTCCTGCACAATAGCTACTGAACATGTGTACATCTGCTTTCCATAACATCCAAGCAGGACTGTTAAGACAGATGCAGTAACCGTGTTCATGTAACCTATACATTTAGCACTGCAATGCCTCTAGAGGTATTATGTCACATAAAATACATCAATATGCTATGATCTCAGCCTGAGGCTAGATTACCGATGGCAGCTGCCTTTTGTGCAGTACCCAGCCCAGCCCAGAACAATGACTGCCTAGCTGCTCTCCTCTTCCTCCCTATTTTCTGGGCTCCTGTCCCCCTTACCAACCTGGGTTTCCTTCCTGCTCTAAAGCAACCCTACATCTATCATCCTCCACAGCACCCTTACATGAGCCTTAAACCAAAAGAGTGAGCACATCAAGCATTGCCATACAAAACTACTCCACAAGGTCTGGCTATAAAGCTACAGCCTCTGCTGTGTTCTCGGGGCCAGGGCAGGCTGACTTAAGTGAAAGCACTCTCTAAAAAATCCACTGATTATTTTTATTACTTTCAGACTTGTTTCTAAACTAAAGAAAGTGGTCTCTGCCCCAAGATACTTCAACAACTCTGAGTCTTTCTTCTTTCCCAACAAGTCCTCGCAGAAGTATGCGTAACTTCTGCTGATGCTGTTTAACCTATTTAAAAAAAACCCACCCTGAAATATTGCAGGAGTCTGTTTTCTAATCTTATGCTTCAGTGCAAGGGGGGGAAAATCAGCTGGATCATTTATGACTAAAACGGGAACACCTGGAAACTGGTATTTCAGTAAAACTCCTCTATTCAACATCTCTAAAAAAAGTACATACATAAATACAGTATTCCAAGGAGATACTTAATTAAAACTCCAGGTGAAATTCTGGCCTTAAGATTGCCATTAAATTAGAGGGTCAAGATTTCATCACTGATTTTGCATCTTCTGTCACTTGATTTCCTAAGATTTTTCAGGACTGAAAGCCTTGAAAGCAATCTTTCTTGGAAATCTTTGAGAGAGAATAATTCTCTAAAATCTTTTATTTTAACACCATACAGCAATAATAAACTAAAAGCATACAGAAAATTGTCTCCACATTTTTGCTTTGTTTCTGCTCTCACGTAAAAAGGGTGCTTTGTTTTGTTTGTGGGTTTGGTTTTTTGTTTGTGGTTGGTTTTTTTTTTTGTTGGTTTTTTTTTTTTCCAATTCAACACAAGGTAAACGGATTTGTTTCTAAAGCCATCTCTCCTACATTGGGATCTGAAAAAAATAAAGGATTAATTGTATGAAAGAGATTTATATATGGGGAGATTAACCAGTCTGTGAAACTCTTTCAAAGGAACTAGAGATAGCTCAGACATTAGCATGAGAAAAACTATAAGGCTACAGTTTAATATTTTTTTTTTTTTTTTTTTTTTTTTTTTTTTTTTTTTTTTTACACATATATTAGAAAGGGTTTTAGACATCCATCTCCCACTGCAAAGGCATGGCCACACAGCAGAGCATGACCAGGCTGTGACAATTTGAACTGATCACTGCCCATCAGTAACTGCCATAACTGATCACCTGCATGCTCCAAGACCAACAAGCAGCAGCTGAAAATGCTTTTGGCTCCGTAACTAGACCATACAATCTCCAAACATACCTAAATGGGTGGGAAAAAAAAATCAGCTTTGAAATAGAGGAGTGTAGTACTGATTCCTGGCAGAGGAATGAAAGGACCTGGGTGGATTGGGGCTTCATATATTTGAGTTCTGGGACATCTTGGCAAATCTGTTGGACAACAGTTTTTATGATAGTTTGTTAAACTGACAGATAACTAACAAAACAAGCCCAGTAGAACTGCATTTCTTTCCCCCCTTCCTTTGCACTAACGTTTTGACAACTGCTGAAAATCTGAAGCTCGTCAGCTCTATGTACAGCTGACCTACTAGGAGTTTAGTCTCTAAACAAAAGAGGCCATCACAGAAGTCTATCTTTCCCTGACTTCACCCTGTAAGCAGAGTACACAGAAAAAAAAAAAAAAGAACTGAAATTACAGCTTGCATGTTTTCAGTGCACAGCATGTTTTCCAAAAATTACTACAAATCTGAAGGAACTACAGTTTGATGGTTTGTTGTGTTGCTTTAAATAGCAAAAGAAAACAAAAATCCCTTCTTCCTATAACCTATACCGTTTAACCACAGAACTGTTAACCATTGCTAAAGCTCTGATACATTACAACTGGGGACAAGATGAAGGCTTAGTGCTTTAAAACGGCTGCAACCAAACAATAGCAGCTTTGCCTGTGGGTTTTCACCATTACATCGGATGCAAACTGCTTAGCCTGTTAAATAGATATACACGCTCTAAGCCAGCCAAGGAATTGTTCCTACAACTATGCCTTGTCATACAATACCTACACAAGATAAGGACGTAGCTCATTTATTCATGGTGCCCAGCGACCTACTTATAGCCCTTGGCTCTTGACTTAATCATATTCTCGAATAGTTTTAAGTATTGACCAATCCTGCAGCATATGGCATGTACTGGTTTATCTGAAGCCTGATTACAAATGCAGAGGTGCCAAGCCCAAGCTTCCCATCAATCGGTCCTTCCTGTGATGACATGGTGATCTAAAAACCTTGATCTTTCTTTATCTCTCATGTGGTTGCGAGTGCTCTACAGCTGTCCTCAGCTGCTCAGAGACCCTTAAATCAAAATATGGCTGCTTTATGAAAACTGTTGTCTGCAGGCAACTCTTCACATTCACTCTGCAATCAATTTCCATGTTAAGCACAAAAACTGTTTCACTGTGGTACTCCAGTTCGGAAAAAACAGAACATGAGTCAAAACCTAGTATTGTCCCCTTAGAGAATGTGTGATATTTTTTATGTTTTGGTATAAATCTGAGAGGGAAGGTATGAAATGTGACTTAACCACGAGGGTCTCACCAAAAAGTGAGCTCAGGAAGAGCTGTAACTTTCATTGCCGTGTAGCCTGAACACACACTGTCTTTCCTTCCCCGTGCCACTCTCGGAAGGGCATCTCCAAAGTCAGCTCCTCTCGCAGTGTGCCGCTCCCCTGGGCTGGCTGTGCCACCCAGCTCAGACCCACAGAGCCTGGTACTGCTGAACGACCCGTGGCTGCTCCTGAGCTGAACCTGTGAGCTGAAACCCCCTCAGACAGGAAGGAACACTGAACACCACCAGCACTGTTGAGGAACCATGAGAGCTGAAAGAATCTCAGCTCCTCTCACCCTCCCCTGGCACTAGGTTGGCTCCAATCACTAACTCAAATATATTCTCAATAGATACGGAAATCTACACAGAAAAGAGACAAAAAAATTGGTGGCCGGAGTATCTTCTCTTTTATCCTTGTGTTAAGCCAAGCCATCCTCCCCCTTCAGCTTCACTACTCCAGATGTTAAAGGTAGGCACAGACTTACAGAAAGAGTAGTGCCACCCTGACTGGGATGCTGCTTGACAACTTTAGGACCTAGAAATCGTTTTATACCATATTATAGCTCCTCCTCTACTGGTCTTCCTAGCTTAGCCTGTACAATACCACATTTAAGTAAAAGGTTTCTATTAACCCTGGGTTTGTACAGCTCTGCATGACAACCAAGGCACACTGCTGTCCATGGCTCAACGATCACCAACAGATCACGGCACCGAGACCCAGAAAACACAGCAGTGCAGAGTCATAATCCAAAGCTACCTTACTCTGCCCAAAACCACGTCAGCCCACCCTAGGGAGGATGGCCAAGGTTTCCTCGCCGTGTTTTCCAAATAGCCCTGACTGTCCCCACCCCTTCTGCTACTCCTTATATTCATGTAACTGCTGTAACACAGCATCCTAGGGAGGGGAAAAAAGCAAACAAAAGACATTATAGCCAATTTGTATGGAAAATCAATTATGTTCAGACATCTCATTAACCTTCTAACCTGTTTATCCCCCAGCTTTAATTTGTACTACCACTTGCAAATGGATTTGACACATTGGCCCACCATTTCCCTGGGAAGGTGCAACATCCACGAACAGAGCCCTTGGGTCCTGGAATACTCCATTTATCCAGGTCCTTCCCTTCCTCCTCCCTGCCATTCAGTGCATGCTAAGAAGCACTGGAGGAAGAAAATAGGATACAGAAAATATGCAAGAGCTCTTTGAAAATTATGTAAACCCTGCAGTGGGCCTCCTTTTTACCTTCTGCTGCTTTAATTACCAGAAACTAAGCATCGCCTTGCCTACACCAAGAATGCCCATCCATGGCCACATTCAGCTGAGTCCCACAGTGGTGACAGAGCCACGCTCACAGGAGTCTTTTCATGCCACACCTCACTTCCATACATTCACAAGACCGAACTAAACGACATGCACTGAAAATAAATTATAGGTGGCATATGGAGTTTTGTTTTTCATGTTATAGCACAAAGCCTAGGAAAGAGCCCTGATTTCTATAGCCAAGATGCAACCACAACATTTAGTCTGGGGAACTCTATAGCAATGTCATCTCACTAGCCAGAGAACACCCCTAGCTTCAGCAAATTCAGCAAATACAAACCCGGCATCGTCACAGTGAACCACAGAAAAATGGTCACCTACACGTTAGGCCTCAGGAGTAAATTCACTCCTGTCACGTTCCTAAAATTATGGGATTCCAGGGCTTGTTAGCACACTGAAAGGTTTCTGGTACAATCCCCACCCTTTATAAATAAGTACATTGACTAAGATAACATGCTTAAATCCACACTCAGTAGAGGGTTTTGACATGTTTGATACATCAGAATCAAACTAAAAAAATCAAATCTGACATAGCTGCACCCATGAAAGTCCAAGGAAATCAGCAAGATGAATCTCTATACAAAATAGACCAGACCTTGAAATTCATGCAGCTGCAGACAATATAAATCTTACCAAGACAACCATTGCTAACTTCTGCAGAATAAGGTCTTAAAAAAAAAAAAAAAAAAAAAAAAAAAAAAAAAAAGAGGAAAAGGACAGCTTCAGTAAAGTAATTTAAGGAAAGCAGAGGACACCAGTGAAAATAGGTACATTTTTCTAAAAGTATGTTCCTGCTTCTGCATGAACCACGCATAACTAAGCACTGCAGTCTTCCCCAGGCTGCAGACACGGCTCTCCAGTCAGTGCCCTGCAGCTGCTCAAAGATTTCCCAAGTTATAGTCAAGTAAAAATTGATTAAAGATAACTATTTCACTGCAGCTATTGGGAATCCTGCAAAGTTCCAAGAATGAGCTCAGCTGCTCTTCGCCTCCTATTAGGCAAAACTCTAAATAAAGGCAGAGCTTAAAGAACACAATCCCCTAAAGGAAAAACCAACAAGTCCCTCAGACCGCAGCTACACACTGCTCTGTTCCAGCAGAGACATGCAAACACTTTCAGATGGATCTTAGACTGAAAACCAATACGCTACAGAAGACGGGGACTGGACCCTTTTGGAGATGTTGTTCAATGAGTGTCTAACCTGTCCTATCCCTAAATCTCATCCTCCGGCCACTACAGGCACTCTGAAACTTTTTTTTCCAGGAACGGTGTGTTCAACGTAACAGTTTTCACACTCGTTCAACAAAGTTACAGTCATTTAGCCAAGGACCCACTTAGTCCCACTTTTTTTTTTTTTTTTTTTAAAATGAGGGATCAGTGAGGTCAAAGGTAAAGCATTATGTTATTTCACATCACATCAGTGACTGAAAGCCCAGTCTACAAGCATGCAGTGCTTACTATGATTTACACTGATAAAGTGGTGCATAGGCAACCAGGAACCTTCCCATGTGGCAGGTTCTAAGCGAAGTTTATTTCCATTTAGTTTGAACCCACACAAATGCAGTTGGAGTCAAATTGAAACATGGCAGTTACACTGAGGAAAAAGGAGAATTTTCTCCAAATAGGTCTGGACCTAAAAACTCCATCGGGGAGCGGGAAAACGCGTGTCAGGGGATCATGTCGGCAGAGGAACCTGCGGTAAGGAAGGGTGGGAGGAAGAGAGAGGCGAGAGGAAACCCACCGAGAACAATACGGGGAAAGGGACTATTCTCGGCGAGAGGGAGGATGCGAGGCCAAGCCGGGGAGACAAACAAGTGTAACAAAGGCAGAGGAAGCACCCCGGCCTCCCCCGGCGGGGAATACCGCTGCCCACAGCCCCGCC
>NW_020799116.1:8074221-8122743 GCF_003259725.1 Athene cunicularia
TGATTGGGGGGGGGAGGGGGGCAGCTCCACCCCTGGCTGTGGAGACCCTGTTCCCCCCCAAAGCCCGTAGGGGTGGTGAGGAGGGGGCCGGCAGCCCCTCCCAGCGGCCCCAGCCCCGCTGGCGATGGATGGATGCTGGGGTCGTGTTTCCATCCCTGCGGGGGCGCGTCTGCCATCTCCCCCCTCACAAAGCGCCGCAGCCGCCGCCCCGCGCCGGAGAGGAGACGCGGGCAAAGTTAGAGCATCCTCGGCCTCAACTTCAGCAAAAGCGGAGGGACGTGTCCAGCCCTACTCTCCCCTCCAAACAAGTGTGATCAACACCGGCAACTCCCCCGGAGCTGCCGCGGGTCCCCCCATCTCCCCGTCCCTTTGACTTACTCCCCACACCACAGGCAGAAGATGTGTGTCAGCTCCTCTTAGGTGAGATATGGAGATTTCTACAGGGCAAGGATTTGCCTAAATCCGGCTACCTCTGTTCATCGGGGCCCTTTGTCATCCTTGCAATGTGAAACAGAACAATAAGGAGTTGCAGAATACCCGTGCTGGTATGTTACATATGCCGGCTGCTAATTACCATATGGAAATGGGCTGTCTAAAGTACAGGCATGAATAGCGGTCTGGCTGTTGTTTGGGGGTTGTCAGATAAACTGGAGGTGCCGGCAAACGATGTTAGAAGCCAGGCTTGCCGTCTGAAAGGAGCAGCACCATGGCAAGTCCTATATATTCCACAAAACAAATCACTGCGGCTAATAAAACAGCACTTGTGAAGAACCTCACTCTTGACACTTGGCAAAGGAGCATGCTGTTATTTTTTTCAGAAATGTCACAAATCCTCGTTCATTCATTTAACCAAAATTAAGACGATTATAAGATCCTCCTAGCTAAATAGGATTTTTTTTTTTTTTGGCCATAGAATTATATGAAATAATGGTTATTAGCCCAGCAATAGCAGGTCTTCCTATTTAACACATCTACAGACTACAGTACCAAACTACCTGCAGCTTTTCTTAAAGCAGAGTAATAAACACAGCTTGACTCCCTTACATATTTTGCATACACCTCCACCTACCCCCGTGCAGGATGCCTTGGCTGTATTACACCCATGCTATTCCACCAGTCATCTGTTCCTGCTCTCCTGGTACTCGGTGCATCAATCAGGCTAATGCTGTTCCTCCAGCTCCTTCTCTTGCCTCTCCTCCCTCATTTCTGCTTATACCCAAGGGCCCCACACCTGGGTTTTGCTGCCATCTGACTTTTCCAGGTTTTTCCTTCCTTCAGTTCCTCTGGGGTTGTGACTTGGGGACTGAGAAGCACCCCCAGATGTTTCCCCTTGCCAGGAAGGTGGCAACATTTGCCTCTTCTGCTCCAAGTTGCCACAAGTCAAGAGCAATGCAGTAACAACTTCAGGCCATCAGGTTTTGCACATCACCCTCCAAAACTTTCTTCTATATACTGTGCGTCTTGCAGATCCTTCCTGCCTGCTTCACTCTCAGGACCTCAACAAGTTTCCTGCACATTCATGTGATAGTTTATCTGCTCCCTAGAAACACCAAATAGATTTTTAGCTACATGTACCACTGTATCAGTACTCTTATCCCCTGCCTATTTTCCAGCTACCATCAGCTGCCAACACCCAGTGGGTTCTGTACTGCAGACCATGAACAATCACTACGCAATCTCCTTAAAAAGACTGTTCTGTATCACAAGAAATTCTAACCCTACCTACTACTTCAGCTGTTAAAATTCACCATACCCTCCTTCCTGCATGTAATACCTCATTAGGGGAAATTACACTGACAGATATTTTGATGTGATGTATACATCCATTTGCCTTGCACAAATAATCCTAAATCAAAGTCTAGAGACAGAGGAGTGAGCTTCCTTTGAGCAGGAAAGGTCAGCCAATATTTATAGTAGTCAAAATAAATGCTCTTTATCTGGTTTATAGCTGTATTATAATAAAATCAAAAGCTTGCAGAAAATAGTGCCGATGCACCTGAACCAAGTATGTACAGAAAATGAGTGATAGCTTTGCATGATGGCAGAGAAGACCTTCTGACGTGATTGATGAAGGGATGCAGGGACTACTGATATCATCTACCTGAACTCATGCAAAGCATTAGCTACTGTACCACATGACATCCTTGTCTCTAAAGTGGAGATGTGTATTTCATGAATGAGCCACTCAGTGGATAAGGGATTGGCTGGATGCTCACACTCAGAGTTGTGGTCAACAGCTCCATGTCCAAGTGGAGAGCAGTGATGAGTGGTGTCCTCAGGGGTCGGTGTTTGGACTGGAGCTGTTTAACATCTTTGTTGGTGACATGGACAGTGGGATCGAGGCACCCTCAGCAAGTTCCCTGAGGGAAGGGGATGTGCCATCCAGAGGGACCTGGACAGGCTGGAGAGGTGGGACCGTGTGAACCTCATGGAGTTCAACAAGGCCAAGGGCAAGGTCCTGGACATGGATCGGGGAAATCCCAAGCACAAACACAGGCTGGGCGAGGAGTGGATTGAGAGCAGCCCTGAGGAGAAGGACTTGGGGGTATCAGTGGATGGAAAACTGACCATGAACCAGCAATGTGCACTCGCAGCCCAGAAAACCAACCGTGTCCTGGGCTGCATCAAGAGAAATGTGTCCAGCAGGGCGAGGGAGGGGATTCTCCCCCTCTGCTCTGCTCTCATGAGCCCCCTCTGCAGTGCTGTGTCCAGCTCTGGGGGCACCAACATCAGAAGGACACGGACCTGCTCGAGTGGGTCCAGAGGAGGCCACAAAGATGAGGAGGCTGGAGCACCCCCCTGTGAGGACAGGCTGGGAGAGTTGGGGGTGTTCAGCCAAGTACGCTCTGCTGGCTTTGCACTTGACCCTGAGATACCAACCTACACCAGGACCCTGCTATGGTTAAGTGTCTGACAAGCTGTCAAGTTCTCCTGCCCTCAAGAGTAGAGAGACCAGACAAATGAAGCACAGTGTGAGGAACATGAACATGTGGTTTGCCTTGGGTGTCACAGCAAGCCACAGATAGCTTGGTTTAAAACTGGAGAAATTATCTCAGACTACATGTCTCACGTTAAGATGCCTCAGGTTTGGTGAGAAATTCCACTTCTAGTCCATGATGTGAAACAGAACTAAAAGTAGGACTTAACAATTGAAGACTTTTGCCTTCCTTGGCCACTAGCTATTTATACAATTCAAAACTCCAGAGATTAAATGCATTGCAGCACAATTAGTCAACGTATCTAGTTCCTGAAGGTTTGGCAGGCTGAACCAAAAGCCCTACATTCCTAGCCCTGAAACATTATTTTTGGATATCAACTTCTTAAGTAAATATTTAAAGCCTATGGTCATGAGAGTCAGAATGGGTTAAAGATATCTTGGGAAAAGTGGCTGAATTTATGCTACTTTTCTTGTGTGAAAGGTAGACCCCAGCACTGACCATAGCTCTTTGCAAAATCCCTTTATAGCAAGGGAGGAATATTAATGTTTAAAAGGGTACTTTGCTTCTCTGCTGAGATCTACCACTGATGTTAATCCGTACAAACTGCCAGAGTGGGTATCATTTATTATTTAGGATGAACAGTGCAATGCCAGGCTAAATGGATGGCTCGTCTAATCCATTGCAGCATTATTCTGGGAGATCCCAATAAAGAAAAGCTGTTTATGTAGCTTGGCACTGACATATACAGATCGTAAAATGAGCATCACCTGAGTGATGGTGAGGCACAGACTTGCTGTATTTCATTCCCTATGCACAGCCAATCTTCATCCAGGTGCTCTAGCAGTAGGTGTCCAGCTTTCTGGGGGTTTGGGGGAAGAGATGCTGTTTAGGCAAAAAACCTTTTTCAGGTTCTTCTGGAACTGGAAAAATTATCACCCCAGCAATAAACCACTTTATGACTGCAGATTCCTTCCTTGCAGCCCAACTGGAAAACCAAACCAGAATATAGTCTCATGCAAAGTCAGCCAACCCAGCTCAAAATGCTTTTGTAGCTGATTTCAGCTACGTTGCCTGATTTTGTCCTAAAGCCGAGACAAGCACTCATATGCTCGAGCTGTGTACCTGCAGAGAAGCACAAACCTCCAGAATAGAATGATAGCAAACAGCCTGGAAATGATCCGTATTCATTTTGCAAGTGGTAGAGTTTCAAATATGTGCATAAAGCTCCACAGTATGAACACGCAATATGTTAGAAACAATCCAAGGTAGACTATAGTCAACTCCAGATTCTCACAGCCACCTCACAAGCTCCAGAAATGCCACAAGCCACCTGTTGGGTTTCAAATCCAGAACACACAGATTCTAAAAGCTGCTCAACCCTGAAAAACAATTTGGATGCTCCCATCTAAAATGATTTCCCAGTTATAAGGTTTTTTCCCCTTTCAGAACAGGACTGCTGAGCTGGAGAGAAAAGTCTTTACCATACACATTCCTTCTGTGCTAGTGCAAACCGATTTCCCATATTTCTATCATGAAGAGGACTGGAGCCCCCAGAACAGACAAGGGCTTCAGGCAGCTGTACAGAGCTCGGCAAGGCTGACAGTCTGGTCACTCTGAGCACAACCTTCCTCCATAAGAAAAGGAAGTTGAAGCCTCCCCCATCCTTCCCACTTTCCTTCCTTCGCTTCTCCAAAATATCCTGGGATCTGTTCCTCATCAAGGTTTTTTGCGAGCAGCATCTATTTGTGTGGCTGATGTGGTTTAAATGGAGTGGAAGACAAGGGGTTGCTGGCTTTTCTCTATCTGTTTTCAGATTCATATCATTGAATAGTCAACTTTTGTATATTTTTAGAAAAGGAAATGAGGTAAATAAAATGCAGAAACAGAATAAAATGATGTAATTTACCTTAACTGCCAAAACACACAGAGCATTGTTATAAAAATACACTAGCAGACCTGAGCCCTGAGAAACTCTACAAAGCCAACTTCTAGATGTCAGGATTCAAGACCAAGGTCTGAATTCAGCAAATACATTCATACGCACTTGATCTCGGCTTTCAGTGGGGCTCCTGGGGTATCGCTGGGGCACCAGGGCACTCCTGATGTGAGCAGCCCGTTTGCACCAGCCAACTTCACAAACCTTCAAAGGGCTGAAGTGTCTTCCTCCACCTCTGCACCATTACCCAAGTGCCTGGTCTGTTTTCAGGCATTGTCCAAAATAATTAACCATGTTTTCCCAGTTGTCGTGTTTCACACTGGTACCCTTAACAGCAATCATCAAATAAAGGGCATGGGATGCATTCAACACTGGTAACCACCTGCAAGAAACCTTGCTATAGTAGCAGTGCTTTTCTTACCCTTGCCTGACAAAGGGTCTTTCCTGCCTTATTTGTGGCTGAAATTACATCTGTGACATGAAGATTCTCTATCAGATGTTGTATTACCACCAGAAATAAGAATTTTCTTGGCCTTCCAGATAACTATAATTCTTGGTATCCTGTCCAGTTTTACTAAAGCCCCTTGCTACTGACACCAGCCAAAAGCACTTTCAACATACTCTTTAAAAGGTTAAAGCTACAGCACTTCTGTGACAGTACTTTGACTTGTACATAGTGCTCAAAGACCTGAACTGCTTTATGAAGGAGGTTGTTACTGACCCTGGTTTGCAGATGGAAAGACTGGGACATGAGAAATAGCCCCGTCCAGTCTTATCACGCTAGCAGAGAACTAACTAAAACTTAAGTCTAAGTGCCAGAAAGTGGGCTTTTTGAGCTGTGCCAGGAGTCATTAAACTGAAGTGAAACAGATGGCTTTTTATTAAATGATGTGCCCATACACAACTTCCAAAAGTTGTCTTGCCTATACACATGCTTTAAAGAGCTCATGGATCAAATTTGCAGGGTTTTTAAATTAAATTGAGTTATCCCTTGCCTTAGGTTTAGGTACACTGATGCCATTCGAAGGCACTAAGCTATATCAATACAACCTTCCTTAAACATGGGCAAAAAATAGGATTGCTAATTACATCCAACAGCAAATAATCTCTTAAATACTGCTGAACCAGCTTCAGTTTTCATTTAGATGCAATTCTGTTAGCAGAAATTATTCTTAAATACTATAAAGGCAATTAGAAATGGTAATGACTATAAAACCCATTAGTTCTGATAATCTGCTCTTTCCTACTTGTATAAATCTGACACTTATACTCGACGTCCCACTGTCAGGTTTAGTCTCCCCATGTTACAGAAAGACCTTGTGATACCCTTTTCTGTCCTTCACCCAGGCTGACTTTGATGTCCAACTTTAAGTGCCTAAAATTAGATAAGCAAACCTAAGCTCTACTCATGCCACCACCTTGCACCTCCATCCTTTGAGTTTGCAATAATCTCCTCCCTCTCCCCATAAGGTCTGTTTACATTTCAAACGAGATACTGTCTCCTACACACAGATTTGACAGAATAGTTGAGCTCAGAGACTGCAGATAAAGTCTGCAGAAGGAGCTGAAGAATTTTTCAAATATTTGGTTGCTAGGACCTTAATTTTTCCAGTGTTCCAGAATAAGAGGCAGTTCCCCAGGATAACAGCAGGATGAGAAACACACACCCAGGTCCTACACATGCTCTCACAAATCTGTGCTTAATAATAACGAAAAGAGAAAGCAAGCTAGAGGCATGAGCATTACTCCTTTTATCACTAAAGCTGTTCTCACAGAAGCAATGGTTATTCTGATGGCTGATAGCACAGTCTACTGGGCTTTGCTTGTATTTCTCCCACTTCATTATTCACTGATCCTATTCCCGTTTCCATAGAACTAAACACAGATTATGAAGTGCAGAGTGGCTCGTTACAGTCATTCAGTCCAACCACCTTGCACTCCGCAGGCCATAGTATTTCACCCTGCAATTACTATAAGTCTCACAACTGCTGCTGAGCAAGAACCTGTCTTTCTAGAGGACACACTCCTATGTCTGCAGCACCATTAATGCTAGAAGGGATTCTGCTTCTGAGTATTTCTCTGCATCCCTGTGTATTTATAACAAATCAGAAATAAAAGTTTTTACATTTGTATTGCTGATAAATGTGTGCATTCCAAACAATTTGGAATATTCATTAGTTTTTAAAGGTACACTTATAAAACAGTTTCCCAGTTTGATCCTGGAGTCGTATTAGCCCCTAAAGATTTGATTTGTGTCCCTCACGTTTCAAAATGTTATCTAAACAGTTCAGAATCTGGCCTTCTAGTGCTCAGGGGACCTAGAGACCTTGCCACGTATTAAAAACCACTACTCATTGCCTCATCAGGAGATCCAAAGGTACATTGATAGTATTAGTATTAGCAGCTTCCCTTGTTTTTTATAAATGGAGATAGCTGAGGGTCAGAAAGAGGAACAGGTTGACCAGGAAGAAAGCTGCACTCCTGAGTCCTCCTCACAGATCCATCCTCTGGCACAGACACCTTCTGCGTGTCTTTAGCTCAAAATGCCTCCAGAACTTGCCTTACCTTTCCTTTCAGTCTTTGCTAAACTACATGTTTTGAACTCTAGCTGAGACCCAAACATCAATCACACTCACTATGGTGACTATGGACTTCTCCAGTAAATCACGCTAATAAAACAAGGCTCTGGAGGAGCTCTTTCATTAGCCCTGGCTAACGAAGCACCGGTTTGCTGGAGGCTCACCACTGTTGGATATGCAGGGCAAGCTGCAAGGACAGCCACTGCACGTGTACCCAGAGTTGGTGACTGTAACTGCAGCACCTCTGGGATGCAGGGGAGAAAGGCTGCTTGAAAATCACTCCTTAAGCTTCCATCCTACCCTAAAATAAATGCTCTTGGAACTTCACCTATTAGTTTCTCTTTCTACAGGTTATTTTACAACTTGCCCAGGCCTGTTATCACTTTATTGTCCCATGGTTTTGTTTTCTCTCTAGGGAAGGGCTGTCAAACTTTTTTTCCAATGCATCAAGAGAAAACTGCTTGACACTTATTTTAGGTCTCTTATATCAGGGCCAAAGCTTGAGGCTACTTTGCTTCTATCTCCAGGCACATCTGACAGCCATAAACCAGAAGCACAGCTACTCCACTAGCTGTCAGACATATCTTGATGGCTACATGGGGGTTTGATGTGAGGGCTTTTTGTTTTGCCTTTCCACCAGCCAGTCTAGAAAGACACATTAAGATAGAAAATAGCATAACATTAGAGGCATTTAACCAGCTAAAAATACCATAAGGGGGTCAATGGACATAACTCTGACAAACAGAGTCCTGCTTGTTGGAGCCTATTTATTTGATCATAAGAGCTGAAACTGCTCTAAAGGGTTTTGTTATGCTGGTGTCAAGGAGGAATAGTGACATTTAGCCCATGAGATTTGCTCTGTCTCTTCAGTAATGCAGCCTGGATCAGACTCTGACCCTGAGCCATCTAAAATGAACTTGTTGACCTTCCATTAGTGGTCTTTGCCTCCAGAGTGCTCTTCATGGGTACTCCGAAATGATTTTAGGTGATTGAATGAACAATGTTATTACACTCATACAGAGCTGTAGTCTTGCCATATATCAAGGGACAGAGCCTACAAACATGTCCATCATGAAACTCATTTGTGACTCAACATCATACAGCTCCATAAAGTCCAAACCATACTTTAAATGTTCCCCCCCCAAACCAGTAAAAATTGCTATGGTAAAGCTCATCACTGAAGCCAAACTTTAGCAGCACATTTACCCTATTATTCAAATCCCACATGTGTAGCCCACACAATCTCCATGAAAAAACATCAGTACAAAGCTCACCAAAGCCACAAGATAAACTGAACTCCATGATTCCTCCAGACATCACATCAGTCACACATGCTCAGAATTTCATTTCTACAGTGCAGTAATAACAAAAAAGCTCCACAGAGTTTAAAGAACAAATTAGGAAAATATTTGCCACAAAATAATTTAGTATAGGTGATCTTACCTTTGGTGAAAAGAGCATCAGGGAGAGGGACAGCACTTCCTTAAGGGACACAGAGCAGAGCAGAGCACCACAGCAGAGTAAGGACCTTACCAACCAATGCTCAGCCCCTTGGGACCTGAGCAAGACAGGCCCAGAGCTGGTGCCTAGCTTCAGGTGGGAGCACAGATCACAAACCAAATTCATGGATGATACAGACCTATAGTCAAGCAGGGAATTCGGTATCTGTAGTACACTCCACAAACAGGCATGGCTAAGCTCACCCACCATGACTCAGAGGAAAGACTGACTGTCACTACCTGAGTTTAAATGCGCTCCTGGGCCCATGAGAGTGGGTGGAAGCACCAAGTGAGGCTGATCAGGGCCATCAAGACTAACTAGGGCCCGCAGGGCTCTGTCAGAGACCCTTTCAAAGTGATTCTGGACAAATTCACACAGGGATTTTAAAGCTCGTTCCACAATCACAATAAAGTCTGTACTTTCTGTAAATATTCATCTCATTCATTAGATGATAGCGTAGGCATCTCCACTTCCAGAAGGTCTAAACAAGAGGTCAGGAAAGTGTGTGGTAGGGAGAATTTACATAATACAGAAGGTGTCTGTGTATGAGAAAGTCAGGGGGACTGTACACTACATCAAGAAAAAACCTTAAAGCCAGCTATGATTTTTAAGATCTGACTTCAGGGCAGTGTAACTGCTTCACAGAGATGGGAGGCATTGCAAAGAGAGTATTTGAACTAGAGTATGCCTTGTTTTCTTCTCTCCTTGCAGCTGAGAAGAGTTTGAAACCAGAAGACAGGTGTGAGGTTGATTTTTCTGGCCCATGCAAGTTAGCATGGAAGGCTGGATTCGGTAGATTTTTATGTCCAGAAGAGGAGCTGCATTTACACCTGTTTATACTGTATAAATAAAGAAACAAAATCTCAGATTAGACCACAATATGATGAGGCTTCCAGAAATGATCCACAAGTGCCTGACTCATTAAAACTCGAGTTACCTGGGTTCCTACACATGCTCTTGAAAATCCCACCCTGCTCATTTAGAAAAGACTATCTGCTACCAGTAGTAGAACTCATCTGTGAAGGCACTGGAAGTATACAGCATCTCCCAGCAGCAAGCCTTTAATTACCACATGGTAATCACCACAGCGATTAAGTAGTCATCAGGTCCTTGCTAGTTTCTCTCTAACCTCCTTTATCTGTACCAAACTAGATCAAATAATAAAAGCAAGGTGGCAACCCACTGCCCTTCACATTTCAGGGGTACAGCTATATAAAAGGGTATTAAATCAGCTTTATTTCTTAGGTATACTTAACATGTTACAGCTTAGAAGATGACAATTTAATGAGAAAAGATTAGAAGTTTGGGTTGTGTTTAGTGAATGCTGTCTTAGATCTACCTCTTCCGCTTTCTTAAACTATAAACTGCTGACTATACCTTGCAACCTGTACACCACTGAAATACTTTTTTCTGTTAATAATCATACGCTCTCCAGATATGGAAATTGTTGTGTCTTACTCTTAACTGCAAGTTGATTTGTATTCACTGAAGCATGTGGATAATCTGCAAGAGCCTATGCTTAAAAATTGCTGCTAAAGTCAGTGCAGCCAATGCAGATGGCTATACATCAAGGATAATCTCTGTGTGGGTTTCATCCTTTGCTACAACAGCCCAGTTACAGAGCATCCACTCTCATAGGAATCAATAGGCCCCAGGAGGCAAAAAGAGACATAAATAAATAAACAAACACAATAAATTGGGTACCCAGCCTGCCAGCAGATTAAGTCAAAAAAGAGTATTAAGTTGTTTGGATTCCCATTTAAAAATAAATAATTTGAATCTCCCAGTCAATCTGCTTAATGTCTGATTGACATTAAGCAGATAAGTAGTGATTTAATCTTCTGGGGTAGATTTCTTCCTGTGATGCAGAGGTCACGTCATACTTGGAAGATGACAAATGAATTTTTAATTTCCTGTCCTACCATAGGCCCGTGATATGTTTGCTGGGAGGTGAGGGTGCTCCTGCTTTTTCTATTTTGGATGCTCCTGGGGCATTCTGATAAGGGCCAGCAGTGTGAAAACAGTCCTGTCAAATGGCACAATGGTGTTGTAAATAATTCCATGCAGGAAAAAGGTTGCCTCGTTTAAGACAGCTTGAAGAGGCTTAGTGTGGGAGATATTCAGCTGGTCATTCAGTGATTTCCATACCTGGGAACCCATTCTTCACAGGTCCTTGAACTGCACATCCTTGCTGGCTCCACGGGTGCCAGCAGAGCCCAACATGCAAAATGATCAAGTGCCACAACAGCCGCCCAGGTTTGCTGCGTCGTAATTTATTGCGTTGATTTATCTCTTCATTTCTTACAGACTTATTGAGCTTAAATTGGCTCGAGCTTCCCCAGCTGCTTACCAGATTCTGCAAGAGATGATTTTTCACTCTGCGTTCAGATGTCAGCCCATGTCCCCCGCACCTGCGCCTGCCTGGCCTTAACCCTCGAGGTCCCAGGGGCTGCCCACTCCCTACTCCTCCCAGGACCGGGCATCTCTTCTGCCATCCGCTTGCCCCACCATGCAAGATTAACACCTGCACTACCCTTTCCTCATTAGTTTTGCCCTCTTTCCTCTCCCCTCCCTCCTGAAAGGAAGAAGTACTAAGCCCAAAGTGAAAAGTTTGAAATTGTTATTATGGCCTTCGAGCATTTTGTTTCCTGGGCCAGAGTTTTCTAATGTTGTGACAGGAGGGTTTTTTTCATTGCTGTTGACAGCTCTATCCACAAAATTAAACCACTTCAAACATATTGTTCAGTAACATTTTCCTTTGTTGACAGCTGATGGTCCACAATGACAATGTAAAGAGATCAGCACAATCCAGTCCAATCCATTAACTTATTTAAATCATATTTTATACTGACTCCAGGCTGCCCAGGCACTCTCAATACCTGCCAAGGTGACTGCCAGAACAGTTGCGCCATCCAGACTGTCTTCTCAGCTGTGCTAAGATTTTTTAGCAACTAATCAGACTCAAGCTGGTTAACATTTCCATACTTCCCACAGTTTGATCCAAACTAGTCAGACCAAAGCCTCTGATGTCTCTGCTTGTGGCGGGAACTTGCTGTCACTGAGCTGCAGCACCTCCCACCCCACCGCCCTGTTGCTTTGACACCAGCCTGGTGGCAGTGGGCTGGATCTAATGGCACACCTCCACTAAAGACATCGGAGTTACACTACCTTATAGAAAAGGAGCATCTCCCTGTTTCTCTCACATCTCCTTGGGAAGCATTCCTGCAGGGATCCCAGGTATGGCCACGGTTGTGGTGCTGCCTTTCCTCCACACAGCAGTTTCTCAAGGTGATTGAGGAGCCCTCCTGCCCTCCCTGTCCCTCAAGCTTTGTTAATGTCATTTAAACACCCTTCCACTTCCAGCTTGCTTTCCTGGCTCAACTGACAGTTTCCATCTTATCTTAAAGCCTTTTAATTTCAATGTTATTCCCTCAATTTCTCCTCCTGTAATTCATTTAGTGCAAAGTTGCAGCTTTCCCTTCTCAATTTGTTCTGCAGACAGTAAAGATGTTTTTACATCCTCACGTTTACTGCCGGGGAACATCTCTGCTTCACTGCCAGGTTACCTCCTGCAGTCTCCCCCGTCACCCTGCTGCAGGTGTGCTTAGACTGCTTGTGAACCAGCTCCCTGAGAGGCCGTAGCTTATAACAGCACTTTGGGGTAAGTCAGCATCATTTGGGTTGTCTCAAAAGTGGTGATTTAGGAGCTGATGAGAAGCACTTCACCCTGCACCACTGTCACAGAGAAGTGGGATGTTGGGGTACGCTGTCCATCCCAGGGAGCCCTGAAAATCCTACCTGTGGCATTTCCCAGAGAGCAGGGATTGCCCCTGCAGTTCCCAGCACTCCAAACATCATGTGTTTGGATCACTGAGTTTCTGAACCTCACCACAGTCCGTAAATGACAACTAAACAGCCTACACACGCGAGGATGCAGACACATTAAATGACACAGCACAGGGAGCTGCGGGTTGAGGGGCGCCCTCGTGCTAGAAACACTGCATAGCTGCTTTGCTTTAGGAAGCAGTGATGGGAAATGAAGGGAGAGGGCAAAAGAAAAGCTGTTCTAAAAGGCCTCACAGAAACAGGAGTCTTATTCATAAAAAAAAGAACCATTTAGCACCAGAACTGCCTATTCTGGAGGAGGGCAGGATACATAACTACAGCATCACACTGGTTTCCTACTACCCCCAATGACATGTCAGAGGTTTTTCAGCAAGGACACTATTAGCCATCAAATCTTGGGTGCTTTCACGTAAAACACGTATTTTAAGCCCTTGAAAATCTCCTTTTGCACATTTCATTTCAGTTTTTCCTCTCTGAAATGAAATGCCCCAACTCTGCCAAGGCAGGGAGTGCAATGGGCAGCAGAGGTGCAGGAGCTGCGGCGGCAGCTGTGTGAAATGCCAGTCCTCTCCAGCTCCAGCTGGTCTGTCACACACAGGCATCCCAGCATCTGCTGGTGGCCGAGGCAGCAAATGCTTCAGTGGCCACAACACACACACACACACACACACACACACACCCCCTCCTGGTGGCATTTCTGTATCAGTGACAGAAGGAGAGGGGGCTGAGCAATGAACAGAAATCCCATTGCCATGAATATTCATGTGAGTTTTTAAGCATGCCTGGTGTGTGTTTGCATGTCCTTTGTGTTTGCTTCTGGTTGAATGCACCGGCAAAGGAGTTCCTGATGGACACGGGCAAGAGTACTCTCTGATGGGAACTTCAGACGTGTAGTTATTATTTACTGCTTGTGTCGCCATTGCACCTAGGAGGGACACCCGTGAGCCGAGTGAGCCGGGGGCTGCAGACACAGCCTCTGCCCCGAGGAGCTTGTGTACTAAAGGGAGAGAGGAGAGGCTGCACGGGAGCCCCAGGGAAGAGGAGACTGTGCTGGCAGTGGTGGTCAGAGACATCACCATGTTCATACCGCACTGATGATTTGATCCGAGTTTTGGCAGGCAAGAAGGGATAGGGGGGAAGCGCAAAGATGTGGGTTGGAGAAGAAAGTGGGTGAGGATGGCTAAGGGAGCTCCTGGTGACTGCGGGAGGCTGAAGGAGAGCTGGGGCTGTGTCATCAGACCACTTGCGACAGAGACCGGAGGTGTGTCCAGCCAGTGGAGCACAGCTCTGCACCTGCGGTCTGCACATCCCATCAGAAGGGCTCGAAATCTGAATTTCAAACGTGAGATATCTACAGAGACCGGGTCACTGTTCACCAGGAAATCACCAAGCAAGAAACATTTGTGAAAATCATTTGGTAACATTTTAACAATCCCTGTAACATTTGGGTAAAAATTCAACCTGTTCTCAGGCAGTTTGCAGGTGGAAGGGGATAAATAAATTTTTCCTGGTGATTTTTTTTTTTTTTTTTTTTTTTTTTTACACAGGCTATTTCACAGCTCTTTAGCTGAAATTCCAAACCACTTATTTTTATTTAACATCCTGACAAAAGAAATATGATTCAGACTTAATGCAGCTAGGAAATGTGTCCTGTGATGAACCTCTTTTATTGAAAATTATGTGATGTGTCTTCAGTTAAGGAGTCTTTGGTGGAGGAAGAACTTTTTCTCCCCTTTAACTGCAAACAGGAGGCAAATTTACTCTGGGTGTTGCATTTCTGAGCTGACCAAACCAGGGATTAATTTATTTTTCTGCAACAACAAAAAAATCTTTCTGTAAAAATTCAATTATTTACAATGTCTTGAAGGCAGCAAAACAACAACAAAGAGCAGGACACCAACCGAGGCAAGCGTGGAAATTTCCATCACAGAGACAGGTTCCCTTAGACGGCTGTGGACATGATTTGTGGCTGGCTGAAAAAAATACATTGAGAGGCATCATGAAAGCTCTCAACTTGCATGCTTGAGGAGCTGAAATTGCCCTTTTCTCCTCACCCTCCCTCTCCACTGTACTTTATTACGTGTTTAATTTCAAAGGTCCTCCAGGGTCTGGCCTCTGGCACCGTGACCAAAATGAAATGTTCTGGCTGGGAGCTGAGGAGGAGGAAAAGGAACAAAGCCCACGGGCTGTGCTGCCAGGGAGAGGCTCCCAGGCTGTCACCGCTCCAGCATGGCCAACTGCAGACAGCTCATTAACAGTAGACGCAAATAATTAACATCTCTGAAGCCAGACAGCTTTGCCTGGGGACCTCTAAGAAGCAAACATGCAGTGAGCGGCATGGTCCAAGGTCTGTGGGTGCATGAGAAATGCTCATTTCAACTGATGGAACTGTCTTAGAGGTCAGAGGTCAGGGATGCTCCTATCGGGGCCCTCGTGATGGGCATCGCCAGCAAATGCCAGCAGGTTTGTAGGCCCCAGAGCTGTTATAGATGGCACAAACCAGTGCTATGCTCTTTGTTTCTTTCTGTTAGGTCAACTTACAGGCTTAAGAGGCAGAAATTCCTTCCCTGTTGCAAACAGCGAGTGGGTTTTGCTCACGGCAAAGATTAACTGGGGGGAAACCGGTGATTGCTCCCCAAAAGCCAGGCACAGGTTACCAGTGGCCACCTCAGCATACTGGTGACCTCTCTCTTCTGCGCACCCGACCGCCTTGGCAGATGAGGCCTTCAGCCCTTATGATTTTTACGACGTAATGCTTCAGTGAGAAATTTAAATAAATTACAGCCCTGTAACACAGAGAATGTTTAGTTTTGATGTTAGATAACATGAAGTTATGTCCTTAAAGCTTTATTCATCACAAGGGATACACATTCTGTCATTGGGAGGGCACCCAGCAGACACAAAAGGTCAGAGATGTGGATTCAGCACTCCATTAAACTGTTCACCCTCAAATCTGAGCATGGAGGGCATGTTTTTCCCCTCACTCTCCAGGAAGCAGAACAGGACTGCGAGGAAGCTGAGTTTGTTGCTCTGTCACTTCTGGCACGACTAACAGGGTTGTATCATTGGATCGATGTACCCAGAGCTGAATAAGCCCAGAGCCTCCTCGTAGCAAGTACCTGTCCTGGGGGGCAGAGAGTCTGCTGGAAAGTAAAGGGTGGCGCAAGACGTGTGTTCTGCACAGAGCCTCCTCAAAGACAGTCTTCAGATCCACAGCTTTGCCTTGCAAACTTGCTAACAGAGACGACTTCTCAATGTCGACATTTCAGCTATGGAAGGGAATGCTACCTTTAAAATTCCCTCAGGATGCACAGTCTTCCTCCAGAAGTGTTTTACCTTTGTATTTTCATTTATCTAATAGCCAGGGGCAGTCACAGCTTGGGATGTGACTAGACATGCAAACTGCAAAACATACAACCTGGTGGGCTGCTCAGCCCCGTCAGAGCCAGTGGGGCTGATAAATCTGACCCCTAAATCACAGCTCCACAGTAGCGCCATTCAAGTACAAATTGCTCTTTGCATGCTCCATGACCATATAATGAAGAAAAGTTCATTTTCATTAGTTTGCAAATAGCTTATAAGACTATACAAATAGATATGCTTTTCTCTCACATATTGAATACTTGGAATATTTGCATATTTAGATAATGACAATATTTTTTTTTTTATGCTGTAGCTTTGCTTGTGGTCATAAATCCATAATGTACTTCAAGGATTTATTTTCCCCCCAAATGTGATGTGCTTCAGTTTTTCCAAGTTATGAGCATGCATCTGCAATTCATTAAGCAGCCCGACCAACACATTTTCCATTTCATAGTCACTATCTTTGCATGACCTTTTTGGTCTGATGACTCAAACATATTTAATAAATTATTAATGGAGATTACATTATTGAGAGAGGAGCGGTGTAATTAGTTGAAAGAGTGCTCAGAATTGGGGTTGCTGGGATCTGCCAAAACTGGAGAGGGAAATCTGTCAGGAGAACTCCATAGGAGGAAGGGAAAGAGCACAGAAAAATGAAACCCAGCATATTTTCAGATAAAAAATGAGTCTCAAATGGTTGCAGTTCATAACTCTTTCTGTGGATTTTAGCTGTCAGATGCTTTAAGGACACAAACTTTCATCTTTCTCTGGCCCTGTGTGGGAAGTACAAGACTTGAGAGGAAACTGGGTCTTCCCCAGCTACTGAGGTGCATCTGGGAGCATAGTCAGCAAAAGGCAGAGTGGGCTTGTATTATAAATTGCAATGGTTACCATATTCCTCCATTCTGACTAAAATTGTTCATGGTTTTCTAGCAATGTCTAGGGGAGAGTCATGGTCTCCTGGCTCTGAGTTGGGTGTTGTGAAGATGCTCCATGCCCATGGGTGCAAAGGTTGGTGTATTGCAGGTGGACTAGTAGGGCTGAAGGACACGTACACCAGTTTGGGATTAGCTGGTCCAGAAGGGACCTGCTGTCTCTGCACTGACGTCTTCAGTTTCAGAGTTATCTCAGCAGCACTGATTTTCTCTACAGCATTTTTCATATGCTTTGCCTTGTCCAGCTTTAGATGTCTAAGAGTAAATGAGTTTGGTTGGCCCATGCAGCTTTAGTTTTGTCTAAGTCTAGCCAGGGAGCTGTAAATCTTAAAGGAATAAACATTATTAGTGTTCTGATAAATGATAGCAGTGTGGCAGAAAAAGCTGTCCATTCTAATCCATAGACTGCTTCAGCTTCAATCATATCTTATTACTTTCAGAGTATTCAATCTTCATCTCAAATCACTCAGTGGCAGTTTAATCAATTCATCAAAACCATGCACAATTCCTTCCACTTACTGAATAGCTTGCATCTGAAGTGGTTTCTGGGTCGTATTCTGGAATCGGGCAAATAATTAAATCAAAGACGAAGTGATAGAAATACTCCCCAAAGAACCTCATTATTTTCCTTAAGATTGATCTACATGCCCTGGCCTCAGTTTGTACATGACACTGAACTTCAAATAAGCTTTCAAATCCTTTCCACACATTAATTCTGAGAGCACCACTGAGATTCAGGTGAGCATTACAGCTGTTTCTCAGAGCAGGTAGCCAGAGCAGAGACAGGGATTTACCATTGTCCAGCTTGGTCACTGGTTTCTGGTTTTGAGACTGTAGAATCTTACCTGAAATTCAGGTGTTAACTCTTAGCTTGTTCAAAATCTTGTATCAGTGGGGTACTTTGAAAAAGATGGCCTTAAAAACATATTTAAGTCTCAGGTCTAAGGTGCAAATGGCCCTGGAAAAAAGCATTTTTCCTTTCATATCAAAGCAATGTAAGCAATGTAAGTGTCCCAGCACTATTCAGGAATGTTTTCTCAAATCCTAATTCCTTGGAGATGAGGCTCAGAAAATTAGTTTCTCTGTCTTCTCCACCTTTTTTCTTGTCTATCTCTTTACTATAATCTGTTAATTTTCATCACCCTGCAATTAGGAACCCTATTTTTTAAGGGTCAAAACAAACATAACCAGTCACAGGAAATAGTTATTTGTGATTTGAGGCTTTTTTCTTATATCCTTCCTTCAAATATAATAGTGTATTGTCCTGGTATGATCGCCTTGTATAATAGTTGTGTTGAGAAGCCACCAAGAGCAGACTTCACAAAATAATGAAGAAGACCCATTTACAGGCTGCACAGAATGGTTTGCAGATGGCAGGTGCCTTGGTGCACTATCACCCAAAGCCTGTTAACCCACATTTTCCTTCCAGATAAAAATATGTTGAGATACATATGCAGTTGCAGTCATCGGGAGCAATTAACCTTGTACGAATTGGGTGTGTGGTAAAAAAATCCTGGCTCAATTTTCTTGTTGAATTGAAAAGCATTGCTCGGTGCTGGATGAACCAAGCTTCCACGAGCACCCCGTTAGGCAGCCAGTGGAAAGGTGCCTTCAGTTCCCAGAGCAACCCTCACTGCGATAATGGCTCATTCAGGTTATATATGCCCGTAAGGCCGTGTTCCGATAGAGTGATTTAATAGTGAAAAAAAGTCCAAACAGCAGCTCATCAAGGAAGTGATATGTCACTATGAGTTATGCGGTACCTCTGTACCTGTCTCAGGAACACATCCCTCGACATGCTGTGAATCACTTACAGAACTGTGATCCATCCTACGGTTTAAACCAGGAACGAACAGCAACGCATATTAGTCTTTCACTAGGACTTCATGAAACTGTCACTGACTTAATGAAATTGTCATCTCTCCATTGACTTCAAAGAGAGATGGGCTGGGGCCAGCCGTCAAGTTACCATCAAATTACAATAATGCCATTCTTCTTCTTATCAGATTTCCTCTTCTGTTTTTAAAGCTGATGGAGAACACAAGCACCTGAATTCTTCTGAGATCAGGTCACTCGCTTTAAGTAATTTTCTCCTGCACTTCGTGCGTTTTTCTTTTCATCCTCACAAAAGAGGCCACCAGAGAGCACTGGCCTTTTTTTTTTTCCCAAGATGTTACATATTTTACATAGCAGATTATGCATCATGAGAAAGCTTATCAATAACCCTAGCATGTGTTACACAAGTTGACCTCCAGCTCTGATGGCATGTGCTATATTATAATTGTTTTCTGCTCTGACATATTACATAGACCAAGATGTTGTCTATCTCAGAAGGCACTTTGTTGTAATGTGCTTAAATTGTTTTGTGAGAATGACAAGGCTCCTGGGCCGGGGCGGGGGGGATGCTGTTGGTACATTTGGTGCTCTGTTTTTTGACAGCACAGTAGGAGAAACAGCATGTGTTAACCTATTGCCTTGGGTTCCTTCACTGCAAATAGTTCTCTCAGGCTGCAGCAAATGGAGCAGATGTAGCACTGGTGGTGATGGGAGCCTGTGGCAGCTGCATGGTTTAGAAGCTGGAGCTAAGTTGGCCAAAATGTTCTGTCAAAACTGGATGTTTTATTAAAAACAAAAGAACTTCCTTTGTCAGAAAATGAAGGGTTTTTAAAATAGAGCTCAGAACCTCTTCCCAAATATTTATGCCAAAAGTCAAAGTATTTGATTCCAAAATGCCTGATGTAGCCTGAGCACCTCATCGCTTCACTCTTCTGTGAACTGTGTTTGCTCACCAGGCTTCCTGAAGCGGGATTTTCACATCAGCTCCATCTTGTTTTAGTTAAAATGGCTCTCGCTTTTTGTTTCAAAATGCCATTTCCCCCTTTCCCTGTCTCCAAGGAAAGCCTGTGAACTCCTTCCCCATGCTCGCTCTTTCTTGACAGTGGGATACCATTAATCCTGATATCCCAACATTACATCCCTCGTCCTCCAGCTTCAAAAGGATGCTTTCAGCAGTATATTTTCTTCTTTAGTTTGTAAAGTCCATCCTGGGGCCAAATTGCGAGCTGCATGTACATGGCAGACTGTGTTGGATGCAAGATCAAACCCATCCTATGTGCGTGAGAAAGCAAGTGGTAGCAGCAAACACGAATGACCTGGCTGTGCATCTCACACCCTGCACAGCTTTCGGCAGGACCAGAGTTGTCAACATTTTGTTTTATTTTTCTTGAGAAGCAGACTAAATGGATCCACACATGCAGCAAACCTCACCAGTGGCAGCGCTCAGCACCTGCTGAGAGCGGAGGAGTAACCAATGGGAAGAAAATGTCATTTTGGGGTTACAAGATTATTTTTAACCTTGTCAGATGAAACCAACAAAATAGGAAGGATTATAAAGAAGAGCTGTAAAACTGAGATTCATAACCCAACAGATTATGTATGACCAATCCATTCTGGCTATGTATTATTTATTGCTACTATATTATTCCGGTTTTCTGGCTTTTGGGCAAGTCCTACGTGTAAAATGCTAGAGTAGAAGAGCACTTTTTTTTTTTTTTCTGGGCTTTGCTGTGGGTAGAGAAAATGCTACCATTTGATGGGATCCTGCATAATAAGACAACACAGATGAAAAATGAGCAAGCTTGTCACGATGGAGTCAGTGCACTGCTTTTTAGATGAAAACCAATTGAGTAGTTAATTTTAAAGTAAATTGCCCTTGTTTCTCACAGTAAGGCATTTTGACATTTGTGTTGACAGTTCCCCGATTAAATGTGAATATTTTGGTGGCATTTGAGTGTAAACCAAGCCAGGTGTTTCAAGGGACATATAGATCTACTTTTTATTAAGGTGGACGGTCTGTTCCCCTCCAGGCATCACAGCGGATGAAATAATTTTTTTTTTTTTTTTTTTGTAGAGTAAGCCTCCATTACAGGCAGCAGCTCACAGTGTTGCCAGCAGCAGTATGTAAGGCGCATCACATATACCAGGTAAAAAGGTTATCTGCTTCCACTGTAATCTTTTTATTGCACAAAGCAGATCCTTGAGCACTTTGTGGGGATTTTCAAGCCTCTCCCTTGAGAGGGAGCTCCCTGAGGAGCACGGGGAGATGGGTCCTCTCTGCTTTTAGGCAGCACCAGTGGGAAACCCAAGCGGAGAATCCAATTAGGAGAGATGCAGTAAATGGGGGAGGGTAATAGTAAGCTTGAGGGTGATAGGTTTTTCCTTCAAAAGGTGAACTTTGATTGATAATTCCCCATACTGATAATCCTCAGAGAGGTGTGGACTGAGGACAGCTGCAAGCTGCAGAAATGCTCAGGTCTGCTTCATTTTCACATGGGTCTCCAGCACGGGCGGGTGTTCCATCAACTGCATAGCAAAAGCATAGCTGTAAGCTCTGCTACCTCAAAGGTAGTGGCCTAAAAACCTCATCTGAAACTGCCCAGCTTTGTGAGCCCCTTTCAGCAGAAATAACCTCACTTTTTTATTTCAAACCCAACTGAAAAATTGTCCACTCGCTCAAGCTGCCAGGAAATATCTGTCCAAGTTTTTATTCTTACTTAAGCCAACAGGATTTCTTGCAAATGCAGCACAAATATGTACAAGCAATAATTTTGACTCATGTGGGGCCTCTGGTTTATCCACTTCTCTGGACTTCTGCATCATCTATGGGAATGAGAAAGAAAACAAACTGCTATTCCTCTGCTATTGTGGAAGGGAAACTGAGGCACAAAGGCATCAAGTCCATGATCTTCTCTGTCTCTGGCCAAGCTAAAGCTTGAGTCCTTGAGGACGCAAAATGTGAACCCCATGCACAGTCAGCCTCCCGCTCTCTGTGCCTCTCACAGAATAATTCAGAAAGTTGAAAAAAGGGGGCAACAGACTGTTTGTTACCGTTGCTAGCAGTCAGTTGCTATAGGAGATTTCAGTACTCTCCTGCTCTGCGAGGGGGATACTTTTCATGTGCCTGAGGGATGCATAAAGGATTTGACTTTCCAGACACAGTTTTGTGCTTAAAATATCTCCTTACACAGATTAAAGTACTTATTGCTGATTTAGCAAAGACCCCTTGAAACGCTGGATGGAACACAACGTGGTTTTCATTCAGCTTCATCTGCCAAGCCTAATTAGGGAAGAATTAGGGGTTCGCCTGATGGGAATTTGTGCTAACTTGAAGGTTGAGCTTCCCTCTTGCACTGATGGCTGGTGGATGCTCAGAGCCCGTCCTGGTCAGGTAGGCTATAAACTTAACAGACATGAAATACCGCAGGAGAAAATAGCATCAAACACAGCTGTAGAATGAAACATTTCTTATTTTACCATATTGAGGGGCAGTGACTTCATTCATTAGGGCTCAAATTTCTCACTCCCTGTGTAACCTGGGAGTAGCAGGGCTCTGGTGAAAGCCACACCTGTGAGCCAGAGCTGCTCAGCCTGCCTGGAGCCATATAGGCTGGCCTGGGGCTGGACACGCTGCCCAGCGTGCAGCTTGGGGAAAGTAAATATACATTAATAGAACATATATATAAAATTATATATAATTATGTAGAAGGATGAGTATTTTTTACTTAAAATCTCTTTGAAAATTACTTCTGTAATGCAGAGACATTCCCAGCTGGCCTTTATGTCCTTACATAAATGCAGTCACACTGCACTATGCCAGGAGCTCTTCTACTTTCATATCAGAGTATTGAAAACCACCCTCAAAAATGTACGTGACGGAGGGAAAAATGATCTATGACTTTTTAAAAAGTTTATCTTCTTCTTGCTTTGTGAAATCTGTTCACCCTTCTTAAGGACTTTATCAACCCTCTGATTCCATTAGACATTTTCATGCAAAACATAAATCCTTAAGTCTTGCAAAACATAAAATGACTGGGTGTGTTTTATACCCTATGAAAGAAATGTAAAGCTTATAATATTTTAGGGTAAGTAATTTAGTTGTACACCCTGAATTTCTAGATGCTTCAGGAATAAGGCTGCTCATTCTCTCTTGTGTTGCTGCTTTATTGATAGCACCCTGTTCTGGCAAAAGGTGGAAAGAAATGTTGCTGAAGAAGATGAGTAGGTACCTTCAATGCTAAAGTGAAGGAAGCTCTTACTGTGGTTAAAAGAAGTGTGGCTGCAATATAGATGATACAGATCTTACCTTATGCTACTGTTAGGTGGCATAAACCAGCCACATTTATCCACAGGGAAATTTTAAATGAGCTGATTACTACTTAAAGAATAGGGGAATGGAAAGACAGGAAAAGAAGGTGAGAATAAATGATAGTATAAAAAATGCAGAAAAGAAACTATAGAAATCATAGATACTAAGAACAGAGCACAGCAATACATGTTGCTGTTTATAGGTATTTATAGCTTTAAATGGTATTTTCATTTTATAAAACTCCTCCATGATTTATTTCACTGGGTGAAACATTTTTTTCCCAAGCAACTCCATTTTTATCAATAGTGCGTGATGTAATACAAATTCTTTTGGCAGGAGTATACAGTGAAGAAATAGCAAACATTGCATTACTAACCCCAATAATGCAGGAAAAACATCTTTCTATTGTGCAAGCAGACAGCAATATAACACAGAATTTCCCCTCAGGAATAGATCGCACTCTCACAACAAAAGCGTTGTGAAAGTCTTTGTTCTGATCCCTAAGGATTTTATGAATTGTCACACAATCTATGTAGATCAGCCATTTGTCCTGATAAGCAGCCTTTGCATTTCTGCAAAAGCTGGCTGATGTTTGAACAGCATAATAATAAAAAAAAAAGAGGTGATTTTAATCACTTGGACAAATACAAATTTTATTCCTTTTTTTTTTTTTTTTTTTTTTTTTGAGGTCTGAAATATCTTCACAATGTGCAGGATGCCCAGCTGAACACTGTGAATGTCTCTGACTGACTCCAGCTAGACCTGAGAAGATATAATACAATACTCTGAGCAGCCTCTAAATATCCGGACAGGTTTTGAAAGTGGGTTTTGTACTCCGAATTCACTCTCTGTCCTTTCCTCGATTTTTACACGGACCCCTAACGTTCTGATTATCTTCTCTTGAGATGTATATCAGCATCCCATATGTTTGGAAGCTTTTGCTGCACTAATACTTGGCACATATTTAATGATCACCATCTAATTAAGACATTTTCTCTCTTTCTAGGTAGAAAACAGCAAGGATGCTACTGATGCTGCCTGTAACTGTTTTAGAGCGTTAAGTATGTGTATAGCGCTTATTCCATGCAAGGAGCCTACACATGACCACTGCCAGAATTACTCGAGCTATGGACACACCATGGTGACACAACATTTTCTGATCAATGTTTCCCAAAGGCGTTTTCAGAAAACTCAACAAATGGGATCCTGATAGACAGAACACTGAACAAGTAGCATCACTACATTGTAATAAAAGCCACAGATTACTAATCATTAGAGGAGTGATGTGTGGTCCTATTTGATCAACTAAACCCTGATTTCCTTCAGTGGGCTTCTTGTCACAAAGGGGCTGTACCTTGCAATGGTTTAATACAATACATTCACTTAAATGAGTTTTAATCCAACCCCATTACTTGGGGTGAAATAGTAGGAGCTGAAGGGGGAACTAAACCAGCAAGATTTGTACTTTGATTACATCTTTGTCAGCTGCTCCTTGCCATCAGGTTGGGGACCTCACCCTTTGTGCAAGTGCTGGGCCACTGCTGCTCCCTTCCCAGTGCTGTCTCTCCCGCACGTCATTAGCATTCCCCTCCCGCACCCGCACCAGAGGGGAGCTGTAATTAAAATTCAATGTGACAGAGCATGTCAAATGCAAAGGGTCCCTTTTGCACAAAATCTTTGCAGAGCTCCTGTTCATTTTGTGGTCGTATCAGGTACGTGTGCTGCTTTCTAAGAACAAATTAACCGGAGCAGCTCAGGTTCTCATGATATCCTATGGCAATTTTGTCTAGAGTGCTTTCTTGACCGTTAAACATCACAGGTTTATTGGTTGTCTCTTGCTCATAAAAGCAGAGCCATAATCCATTAATTATTTCACTTCAGAGCCTGGATGTGCTCAGTGTAACGGAATACTGCCCCTGGAGTGAGGGCAGCTCTCCCAAGGCCAGCCCTTCGCAGCCGCCACTCCTTGGGAATGGGCAGACATGACAACTTGGAGGGATGGGAGAAGGAAATCGGTCCAGAGCAGAGCTTCCCAGGTGCAAATCTCTCCCAGTTTCACCTAGATGATCTAAGAAACAATAAGTATAGGGTAATGCTTCAGCCGAGAGGCCTTGAGATGAAGTCTGTGTTATGAGAAGGGCTTGCCAAAGAGGTCTGGGGAATCTGATGGATGGGGAACTCGGCTGAACAACGGAAAGTTGAGGATTTGCAGCAGCCCTGCACCACCAGCTCAGCTCCCTGCGACCACTGAGAGTCAGGAGATCAGCCAGGGGAGACCCTGGACATTTGAGCTGTGCACGCTCCCACAGCACATCTTCACAATGAGATGGGGACAGGCAAGGCAGTGGGCAGCTGCCGAAGAGGAAGAGGATGGAGCAAGTACTGACAGGGCTTTCCCCGAGTGCAAGTACAGACTCAAGCTTCTTGTTTCAGTCGAGAGTTCTTTATACTAATTTTGCAAGTCATTAACATGCAGTAGAGATCTTTTTGGCATCCCAGGTCTCACACTCTGCTTTGAAGCTGTCGCTGGTGAGATTGCTGATTGCTTGTACCTCAGTACAGAAGTCATGGCAAAATCAGAGATTACCACTGTGGGTATGTTGTCTTTAGGTAAATGAAGCTTTAAAGACTCTTGAGTAAATGTGCACAAAATAGAGGGACAGCAATAAAACTTCTAAAATAGTAACAAATCTCATACTGAGAGCAAAACCTCCAGTGGGGTGAGAAGGATGTTGGGGTGTAGCAGATCCACACCAATCATCAGAGGGGTTCTCCCTGAGCTTGTCATAGCAGAATAGTACTCCTTGGGCAGGTGGGACAATCAAGGCCATGGCAATCCTGGAAACCTGGAGACACGTCAGATTTAATATAGTGATTACATAGTTAATGAGAACAAGCTGTGCCTTCTCATTGGCTAGTGCTGAGAGCAGGGTATTTTAGCAGGCAGGAGCAGGACAGAGCTCTTAGCAGGCTGCTTGGCAAAGTATAGTACTGACAGTACCTAGGAGAGGTTCTCTGCAGAGCAGCAATTTTTTGTAGCACAGCCATGGCTGGATATCTCAGCATCCTGCATTGCCTCAGGAGGAGTAGATGAGTCAGGAAGAAGAGAGAAGATCCAGCTGGGATCCCCACCTCTACTTCTAAGGAGGCACCGACATGTGAGCCAACCCCTGAGGCAGCTGTGTTACCACATGAGGAGTTTTGGCTTAACTGTAAAAAGGAGATAATGGATGAAGCGACTATGCTCCCAGGTCTTTAGCTTTTGAACAGTCACTGTGTGAGCTTAGGAAGCTTCCCAGTGAGCAGAAGGTTTGTTATCATATTCATGATGAAAAATATAATATAATTTTCTTCTAAGGTAGGCATACTCTCTGGTAGCTAGCATTGCTGAGAGATTTTTTTTGACACCATTCCCATTTGTGCCTGGATCTCCCTGAAATCTATGAGGATGAGTCCAGTAATTCAAACAGGCTTGAATTTATCCTTGGGCTACTGCACTCTCTGAGCAGGAACTCTGCTTATGTGTTATTTATGTGGTGCTCTCCTGCCTGGGGCGTGAGGGGAAACATCAGCACTCTCTGCAGCGGATGTCTGTTCCATGGTTCTCTTCACTGGCCTCTCCTCTAGCTCTTCCCCAGCATTCCTGTGGCACTCTCAAACAGTGGTCACATACTTCATCTGGCACGACTATTGTCACCCACTTCATTTCAGTTTTATGCCCCAAGAAAATTGCTGATGTCTCTACTGTGACTTACCCTACCTCTGTCAGGACTGGAGTACTTATTTAATACCATCCAAAATTAATGGCAGGGAGGTTAAGGTTTTAGAAGTCTTGGCCATGTTTTAATGACAGCTCCCATAGTAGCACTTGGGCCCTGAGTGTCTGAGTGCACACAACATGCAGCTGCTGGAGAAGGCTCCTTCCATCCACTGATGGAGTTCATCCTCTCGGAGAGCAAGTCTCCTTCCTCCATGCAGTCTCCAGCCTTAGTCAGCAATGACCATGTCGTCTTTGCCATTTAGCTACTGATTTTTACTATGTTTGTGCATGTGAGGCACAGAAAAGGTGTATGTGTCTCTTGATGAGAAGAGATAGTTCTTCCCCCTCTAATTTCCTTCTCTTTTGCATTTCCCCGTGAAGCCTGCGGAGCATGGGAGAGCTTACAGCTTGCCTTGTTTGATTCCAGGTGGTTTGGTTCGAAGCCTCCCCCTCCCTGTTACTGACAGTGATCCAAGGAGCGTGTCAGAGTGTGTAAGGTATGTGCACTGCCCTCCTGAAGGTTTCTTTGTTAAACATAAGACATCACATTAACTCTCTCGTTACTGCTTTTCAGAATATGATCAAGCATCATTCTACAGGCAATAAAACCTGGTGTCAGGCACCACCAAAGACATTTATTTTACACATCCAGGCTCACAAATAAGTTCATGCACACCCTCATACTCAGAATGGAATAATGCATACCAGCTGTATTTTAAAATCTAGCTGGCTTTAGCCATTATTAAGATATAAGCCAAATTCAGGAAATTACCTTGCTAACAGCTCATTGAAGATTTCCATATATGGTGCTTATTACTGTTATTACAAATGAATTCATGGGAAATTTAATTAAGTTCTCAAAAAGAAACAAATGGTTTTCTATCTATTAAGTACACTGGCCAAGTTTACTTTTGGCATATTTCCTTGTCCCATAAAGGTTTTCAGTACATTATTTTTCTCTGAGTAATTTTGTTACTAAATTAAGCCTTAGGGTCAACATCCGCTTGCTGTGTACCATTGAAAATGTTGATAACTTCAGTGTGCTGCACCTGCAGCCAGGGATGCTTTAAATGTTAAAGCTGCCACTCTCAAATAACACTTGCAAAGAGATCACATTCATTGTCCTTCCGTGGGGCCTCATTCAGAGTGGATATGGCCAAACACATCCAACCAGCATCTCTGCTGGGGAGTCGGAGACCTTCCCTGCCGTGCTGGCTGTCCCTGGCAGAGCTGATGCACCCATCACTGGAGCTTCTTTTGTCTCCCCAGACCCCAAATCCAACAGCCTGGTTAAAGACTGGAGCTCAGTCCCTGCAGCCATACCTCTCTGTCTCTGCCGTCACCTGCCTGCTTCCAGAATATGACTGTGCTAATACGGAATGAGCAACGACACCTATCAGCAAAAGATGGGGCTAATCATTTACCCTTAACCTGCTAACCCATGAGGAATTATGCAGGAGAGCACAGGCATGTTTTGATGAAGTAGCAAATCCTCTCTGTTCCTTGTTTAGGCAAGGAAAGGGCATGGCTATAAATCTAGAGGAGTTGCTTATCTGCAAAGGGAATGTTAAAAGAAGGAGCAAAAGTGCCACGTCTTCTGCTTTGTGCTCCCTGCTGTTGTGCTTGGGTTTGTAATCTGATCAGCGAAGGCGAGAGGTGAATTTGATTTAGTAACATAGATCTGGGCATGGAAAATATTCTTCCTAAATCCTGTTATGGGCCAGCAACTACCTGTTCATCAATCAATGCTGACTGAATCTCCCATGCTGAAAGGTGCTACGCACAGGCAAAAAGGCTCACTGCACTTCAACGCGGCCCTGCTTCAGTGCACGATCAGATCACAGATGGGTTTGCTGGGCTGGAAGGGAATTCAGCAAATCTTCACCCCAAATGAGAATTTTCATGCTCTGTGGAGTTGTCATTGTTCTGCAAATGTAGACTGGTCTATTTTAGAGTTTATGCTGGGGAAAGAGGCTTATGATAAGACCAAATACCATTGACTCTGCACCTGACTGCTTTAAAGCTATATGGAAAGTGATGCAGAAATCAGATGCTTGGCAAACAGTACCTTGCAACAGGCAAATTCAATCACTGCTCTGTAGTGTGCATTTGCCTGCTGGGAGCTCCAAACTGCGTGCTAAGTGCTCTGTATGCTCCTCAGAAATTTAGATGACTTAGGAACCTTATTCTAGAATCTTGCCCCTCTGCACAGACCCTGTTACCCCAAATGAGCAGGATAGATGGGTGGTGGATAGCAGGAACCCTGTGCCTTGTCCAGCTGATATGGGTTTAACCAAATCTGCAGGGCTTCTCGGCAGCCTGCTAGAAAAAGTTGAGGACAAAATAATCCAGTGGAATGAAGCTGCTGCCCTGGCAGTGAGGGACTTTGCCTTAATACACCCATAAGCCAGACCTTTCCTCCTGGGACTGGAAGGTGCTGTGGTGTGGCACCAAAACCTCTGCTAGACTCTGTGTTACATCACCAGCTGATGTCATATACGACGGTGAATATATATCTATATATATATAGTTGTGGTTAGGGACAGAGACTTGCCCAAATTAACTTGGAGTCAGATAGTTTGGTAGAGGGGACCAGCCTAGGGTGGGACTTGGTTGCTGGAATACTGAAGCTGGTTAATTTAAAGGAGCATATATCAAATGGTTACTGCAGGTCCCTCTGAGGACACGAGAGCCATCCTGGGTTTGGAGTTATGCTACAGAAAAATGGGATTTGTTGACTGATAGTAAGGTGAGGCTTTTTATGAATTCAGTGAGAGCTGGTAATTTGAGGTAGGTGCTGTAATGCTTTGCCTCTTTGGTCTTTGTAAACCAGCCGTACATTTCTACCTCATTTATTATTTAGAACTGATACGTTGCTTTATGTGGTGAGGAATGTATGCTCTCATATATTGACTTGGTGAAAAATCATAGGGTCATTTTGACTATTTCCACTCGAGCTCGGAAAAATAAGCCATCATCAGCTGTACGGAGGCTGCAGCTGCCCCAGGATGTGGTCTGGCCAGGGGGTGATGGAGCAGTCCAAGGGGCGGGCAGTCAGCCCAGGTGGTGTCATATAGAAAATTAGTTTCTCTTCTAACATTTCTGAAAGACCTAAATCCCTGCTTTCACTGGGGGAAAAGGTGGTGCCCTATTTAAAACTAGAAATGAGCACATGGCAGCATCTCTGCTTCCAAATTGGAAAATGTTAGGACAAAAGTAATTTTTTTTTTTTTTTAGGATGGGATCTTAGGTGTTTTTACATCTATATAAGAAACCCATTTTTTTCACTCCCAAAACTCATCCTTACACATATTAGCAAATAAACATCCCGCATGTATTTTCTTGTATCCTTCTGTGCCCAGCCCACTTTCTAGCTAGAGACTTGCAGGGATGTCGTGAGTGCCAGGGGGCCCTTTGGTGGGTGGCGAATACAAAGCTGGGGGGGAAGCATCATGCTGTGGGCCCTTTCCTCATCCTCCCCGGCTTGCAGCGGGCTGGGGGGAGCTCCCGCCGAGCCGGCAGCACCATCTGCTGCAGACGGCGCCGAACGGCAGCGCCGGCTTCGCCTGCCGGGATTTTCCCGTGCCGGCTGGGGGCCGTGGGCTCCCGCGGGCTCCCCACGTTGTTACGGATGGGGACATGCGTCCACAGCTACCGACAGGGGACCTGAGAAATGGTTTTCACCCCTCATTTAGAAAGGAAGCTTTGTTAATGCTCAGATATGAATTATTTTCTTGTGACTGAATTCAGGGAAAAAATTGGATTTAAAGGTTCCATCTCAGCTCCCGCTAGGCTCTGGAGTTAAATACGGACATCAGGGCTTAGACACTGACTACAGACCGAGCTATAACTCACACAAACATTAAGACAAGTTGCTCGGTGGAACAGCTCGTGTGCTCCTTAGTGAACACCTATGGACTAAGCTGGTGCTCTGAGTGAAATACAAACTTGAATATTAATCTGTCTTGCTAAAATAGGAAATGTCAAGTTTCCACAGAGCCTTTGTGGCATTTGAAGTGGAAAATGATAAAGGGAAATACATCTGCCCTAACTATAGAAGTTGGTCAAAAGCTCTTATAAAAGGAGGAAGTTCAGATGCGTCTGACAGCTGTAGGACAGACCAGTTTTTGGACGGTGGCTGAAATGGCACTTAGGTTAAATGAGAGGATTGATACTGCTGTGCTGAGCTGAGCGCTGTTTGGAAACCTCCCTGCTGCCCTTTTCCACCCTGTAACTGGTAAACTGTTTTCCTGCAAAAGAATGGAAAATTGAGCAATGTGCTGAAAGCTTGATCCAAAGCATATTGGCTTCAAAGCCCATCCCAAAACTTCAGCTTCAGAGGAATTTGGAGTATACTCATCCCAATAATCTTCACTTTGAGCAGTAGAAAACACATTTATTTTTCAGTAAACATAGAGGAGGTGCCAGACAGATACACCAATCACCTGAAAATTTGGGTACCGCATCTTGGACTAACCTCAGCAATGCAGGATCCCGTGGAATTGGTGTTCTTGGTAGGACAGGGTCATTTTACCTTAATGCGACCTGTAAACACAAATAACCTAAAAATTGCTAGTAGCTTTATATCGTTTCCTTAGAATCTTTTCTCTGGGAATAGTGGAGGTGTTTAATACCCAGGTCCTCGGCAGACTGATGATGTATTTTCAGTGAGCTCCTCTGGGCATGGAGACATGGTCCCTGCCCGAAGCTGGTGATGCTTGGAGGGCCTTGGCCCTCTTCCATCTTGCACAATGCCCGAAAGCAAAGCAGAGACGAGTGTAAGGAGACACCCAAAGCAGCCTGCTTGTCGCAACTATTTTTCAACAAGGCTTGGTCTGCACCCAGCAAGGGCAGCCCAGGGCTCTTTGGCCTATCCAGGAATGCGTGTTTCCAGTAAGCTCCTCTTATGAGAGAAAGGCATGTTTAGAAAACCCAGAGCAATTTTATTTCCTCATTTCTACACACCAAAAAAACCCCAAAAAACTTTGTCAGAAACTTTCAGTAGGATAAAATACTTGGTGAGTGGAGGATCTTGGGGAGGCAGGGGCTTTGAGATGGCCTGTGGCATACAGGCAAGGGCTTGCTGGACCAAGGAAGCCCAAAAGCACCCCAAATGCCAATGCCAGGAGAGCGTTTGGGTGTGTGATGCAATATCATGCCAGTAGCTGAGCCAGAGAGTGCAGTAAACTTTCTGCTGGGGCTTTGGAAAGAAATCTCCAAAGCTGTTGAGATGAGAAGTTCCTAAATTATTGTTAGCTGAAAGATGCATCATAAATAAGAGGCTTTTTCAAAAGTAATTTTAGATGCAAAATTCTGCCTTAATCCTGTGCTTTGCAAAGCCCTATTGACGGTGGGTAGAGATTTCACTTAATTAAGTCTCAGTCCTACCTGTTGCATCCCAGAGGTCTGGTGGCCATGCTGGAAGTGGGATTCTACCTTATCCTCCAAGTGGAAAGTACATAGGGCTCTTAGAGAAAAACCTGGGTTCGTCCTCAGTATATTTACTTTTGAGACAGGCTAAGTAAAGATCTAAGATCTTGACCTACGGTTACATCAGCTTATTCAGCTTCAGCAGCCAGAGCACGTGGCTATTAGTAATCTAGTGAAAAATGTAACAACGCTTGCTTAAAAATAAACAGCCCACTCAAAAAAGGAAGTTACAATAAATAAACTGCATGAGAGGTAGCAATACAAGCTTTATGGCTGGAGTCATAATTGGCTTTAGAAATAAATGTCTCTAAAGCAGGAGGTATTGAATATTTTCTTCCCTACATCTTGCCATTGAAATTTCCCCAACTGGAAGAAAGCAAGTGCTCCCAAGCTTGCATGCCAGGGAAGGAGACATCACTGTATTTAGAGTCACCCCGGTGCTTCTGCCCACACAACTTCCTTTCTTGAAGTCACGCTGTAGAAAGAAAATGTTTTCCTTCCACTTGCTCAGCAGAGCATGGTGAGCTCATAAGCAGGAGACTTCAACTTTCAAATGTTGAACTTGACCGAAGTCTGATTTCCCTCTTTATTTATGTTTTCTTCAGCAGCTTCCATGAACTGAGGCACGCTCTGTTAAACTAATCTTCACCAGCTTTCACTCCTCCTTGTCTGGAAAAGTTGCTGTGAGCGGCTCTGGTCAGCCAGTGAGTAATCCCCCAGAATTACTACAATCCCAGATAATCGGGACTCGCCAGATGAGACTGGGACAGCCAAAAGGAGGGTGGGAGAGGTTGATACTTACTTTTTTTTTTTTTTTCTTTTTGTACAACTTCAGCTGAAAAATTAATTGCTTTAAAAGTGCTCTACAATAGATTAGTAAAAGCAGACAAACTCCCACCTGGCTTTAGATCATCAAAACTCCAGTCAGAGGAGAGGAGCCAAACAAAACTGCCCATTGCTAGGGAAGGGAACGGCCCAGACCCCAGTATAACCATGGCAAGTGCAAATCTATAGAAGCTCTGACCTGACAGACCTCAGTGCAAATCACGAGAGAGTTGGTTTTAACTGCAACATCCCACCCCATCTTGCAGAGATATTATCCTCCCACGTGTGTTGATATTGTTCTCCAGAAGGCGTGCGTTATTTTATTGTGTTGGTAGAGTTAGATAAAACTAATGAGTCAATGGTATCACATTTTTAAACAGATGGTTGAGATATCACTTTTGATTTCAGTCAGCTGCTGTGCTTTAGTGCCTCTGTGTTTTGGACTGAGTGCTTGGGAGTACACCTGTAGAGAAAAGAGGCTTAAAATGGCTGTGGATGCAGATTGGGGAGTAATGGTACCTTGCTGCAGAAAGCCTTCCACCGACTTTAATGAGCTGCTGTTTTGGTAAGAGACAGCTTTCTGTCCGAGGCCATTCAAGGAGGGTGGTGGAAGGGAGGTGTCTGTCCCCCTGGACAAGGGACTTCTTGAAAAGGAATAACATTTTGTCCTGAGAATGACTGGGGCATCCTATCTGGCCCTACACCTGGAGAGAGAACTCCTGACACAGTGATGTCAACCACATTTCAAGAGCATTGGAGAGGCATTTTGGAGAGATAGTGGTGTTTGGCCTCATTGCACATCTTCACCCTCTCTCAAGCTGTAATATTCTTACTCATGTTGAGTAGTACCCCTCTGAGGAAATAGTCCCACTGGTTACAGTAGGACTACTCATGGCAGACGCTAATATTCAACATGAGTAAACAGCTATATGTGTGTGATGGGGCGTACAAAGTTGTTCAGAGTCCTGTGGTTTGCAAGTCCGTGGGCAATGCTAGGGATACATACACACTAGTGCAAAATTCCAGATAAATGTCCTCAAGGTTGTGTTGACATTTCTACAGAGCTAAACAAGAAGACATTTCAGTAATTCTAGTTGGAAAGATTTATTTTCTTCTGCTCTAAACTAATTTCCTTCCCATTGTCTGGGTTGTGTTGGCTGAGCTTAGAAAGTTAGGAGTAGAAGCCATGTGTGCAAAAAATAATTTTTATAGGTTTCATGGTATCCAAAATTATGTTGGTGGTACAGAGTTACTGATGATGTAAACCACAGTGATGCTTTGATGACATATGGTAAAGCTCATTTCGGCTTTAGCTGGTCTGCAAGTTGGGTGTTGAGTTAAAACGAGTCCTGAATGTTCCTTGTTCAGCTGGTGAGAGGGACTGCTGGCTTCACTGGTAGAAACCTTTGTGGCAGCACTGGGCACCTAATTTTGGCATGGCCCTGTTGGTAGTGACAATGGCACATATACCTTAAAAGTAGCAGGGAAAATAAAATGCAGAGGGAAATCAGAGCAAGACTGTTTAGATAATCTAAAAAGACAATGTATGTTAGATGTGTGAAATGAAAGCCAAAGTAGTACTGAGCAAAAGAGATTTAACTACAGTGCACGAGGACTGGAAAAATTGTCAGGCATATTGGTATAATTAGTTTTGCCACTTTGGGGATGACTTTAATGAGTGTTTTTGTGGCTTCCTATGTTGACTGTGTAGTCAAAGACCTTGCAAAAGAGCTGCTTGATATCCTGGACCCATTCACCAGAAAGGTCCACACACCCCAGTGGGCTTCAGGGCAGAGATGTTGGGCAGGCAAGTATGGCAACTCTCAACTGCAGGCATGCCTCCACACCACAGATTTTGGACTACTCCAGCCGCCAGTTCACAGGTATTTCAAGAAATCCCACCCTGAGGTGTTCCAAAGAAGCTGGGAATGGGTGAAAGGGAAAACCTTGTTAAGCGAATGGAAAAATCCCATTGCCTATGCCTTCTCCAAAGGAGCCTGGAGGAGGGAGGGTGCTTTGAGTGGCATCCATAGAGGCTGCCAGTCCCACGTAATTTGTGTAGGAAGTTTCTCACCATTACAGTCTGCAGGGACATTTCTTCCCCCTTAGTGACCTAATTTTGGTGAGTGAGCAACCATTTGGAAGGGAAGTCCTGCCTGACTTTCTGTCTGCAGCTTGGAGCCGGCAGGAACAGGAGCACAGGTTCAGAGTTTCCCCAGTGGCACGTGGTTCAACAGGCCCATTGCTGCTGGTGTGCACAGACACGGTGACACTTAATGGACAGAACATGACAATGTTGCTAATAGAAATAGGTCTTTAGGATATGAAGCAACCTAATGCAAGCTTCGGATCCCACTGTGAGTAACTGGATGTGGCTTAATGATTCTTAATAAGAGTTTTGCCAAAAGAAAGCAACTTTTTTATACAAGGCACATGATCTTCCTTTGAAAGAATGTTTACAGAATAGAGCTCATTGCCTCATCAGTCAGTGTATCCTTGATATTTTCATTTATGTGGTTTCTTATTCAACACGTGTTTGAATCATAAGACTTCTACCCCGTTATCTGAATTTATCTACTGGGAGCATTTCTAAGAGGGAAATGTCAGTCAGGTGCATGCCAGACACGCAACAAACATGTTTTTTGTCTCTGCTCCCTGTCTCAGTTCTCTGGAATTCCCCTCTGCTGCTTTCTCATTTTTAATGTTCCCTTTCCAGCAGTGAACAGGTCCAGAGTTTTCTCTGACCAAGAAAACATACTCATTGAGGTCCTAGGACAAGCTCCTTGCCTAGCATCTTTGTTCTATTTACAGCACTTAAGGAGATCCTTTTGTCTCCCAGATGAGAGTCTTTGAAGAGTCCTCATACTGGTCTATTCTGGTTTGGTGCTGGAGGGTTCCCTTCAAGCCTCTGATGGGTCTAAAATCTGACAGCAGCCAGTAGTGCTGCTGGACTGAGTGTTTTTCAGGTGGCTTTTTCCTTTGGCTTTACTTACATAGCAAAGGGAAGGAAAATCAAATAGGTCAGAAACACCGTTAAGGCTGCAAGCTGGGGAGGGGGGGGCAGAGAGCATGGCACCCTCCTGCAGATGTAAAACCTCCTGCGTGCTGAGGTCTCCACATACGCCCTCCCATACCTTGCAGCAAGCACTCCCTGCCCTCCCCTGGTCTGGATGCATCTTATTTCTGATTTCTTGTGCTGCAGTTGCATGGAGATCTGAGGAGGTGGGCCACACTGGAATGGGAACAGAATGTTATTATTTGTGGTGAATTATTTCTTAATGCCGCGTGTAGAAGAGACCATAAATATATGCACTGGCACAGTTTTAACATACTTCTCTTCACCATAATAATGCCATTTTCTAGAAAATCTTATAGAAATCCAGGCCAAAATATGGATAAAAGAAGCTGTTTGTTTCTCCCACACTTATTTCTTCACTTAAAATAATATATCTAAGTATCCTCAATAGCATGATGCGTGTGCAAGAATGGTGACAAAGAATAAGCATGGGGGTGGTGTGATGCTGAGCAGAAGCAGCTTGACGTTTGGTGGTTTAAGCAAGACATGTGGCTTGAGATCTTCAGAAATCCCACCAAAACACTGTATCCAAAATATACGATCTTGCATGTATGCCCTGGTTTAGCTACCCATGGAACTTTCTCCTGGCTGCTGTGTGCGCTGACATCACAGGCAAACGTAGCTGCTGGCATTGATGTCTGTGTCACATGGCTTGTATGAACACAGGGCAACATCTGGCAGTGAGCACTTCGGGGCCCTGATCAGAAAATTGAGTGTAAAAAGGAAATGTGGTGGTTCTGTTGTCTCCTGAGTGCTTTAAAAAGTAAGACAGAGACTCAAGAACAAAACTATTTCTTAATGAGGCCTACATGATCTTTCCAGTATTAACACTGTGCAATGAGCTCAGACAGCACCTCCCCAGAGTGCTGATGCAGGATTTCAGATGTGTCTGCAGCTGGCAAAGGCATAACCCTACTGCTGAAACCCACGGCAAAGCCCTCTCCACTTGCAAAGGGAACCGATGGCCACGGCAGCTTCAGTCCGTGCTCAGCCACACAACTGAACCCAGAGGATGCAGCAGACCTGTCAGCACAGGGTTAAGTCTTTTTCTTTGTAATTAGATGTGCTGTTGGATTTTACCGATAATGCCCAAGCTGGACAAGAGTCCTGTTCATTCACTGTCACTGGAAGGGGATCTGCAGTGCTAAGTAGGCCTGCGACTTCCCACTAATTACAAGGTGCTGTGATTGCATATTTACATTTGCTGATGACGCCAATGTCTTTCAGAAGAAGGTGTAGAGGATTCTACATGACTTTCAGCTGGAACACGATGTCACCAACACTCCCCCTCCCAGACTGGTGGAGCAGTTCTGATTGCTTGCAACGCTTTATTAATAGACTTGCTAACATCAAGGAAAGCTGTATGAACACTTAGGATACAGGGAAGTGCCATTGACTGCACCTTGTGCTGCTTCTGCTAATAATATGTAGAAATTATAAATAATGTATATTCATTTTCTATCTGAGACAGCTTAGGGCCACCAACAGGTGGCCCTTCCTTGGCCTTTCAAAGCAGCATCCAGCAGTCGTGACATCTCTGATGCATACACAGGAGCAGGGACAGCGACTGTGCTTCTGCCTGAGCAGTTTGGCAGGAGTCAAGCCCAGTGCCTTGCAGGAGGAGGGGGTGCAGAAGGGGTGCATGGCCTTCAGCTGGTTTGCAGCCAATGGTGAAAACTGCAGGTGTGCACACTAACACCCCTGGAAGCAGAGACCTGAGAGGTTTTCATGCCTCAAGTAGAAATGACTGCCCTTGTCCCAGAGGTACTAACTGACCTTGTGTGCGCTTGTCTGCAGGGGATTGTGAAAGTCAGCCTCAATCACATATTTTATTACATATCGAGACATCATGGTGGCTTGAGGTAGCCTCTTTTGCACTTGCAGTGGATGAGGAATGTGGTACGTGGTTAATAACCCTGCTTCATGGGGAGGAACATGATTTTCCATGAGAGGATAGAAAGGTATTAAGATGTTTTGTGATCACCTGACATAAATGCTCTTTATAAGAAGCAAGACTTGTGTTCTTTGTCTTGGATAGCACCTTTTTCAGGCTTTCCATGCATCTTGAGCTCTGGTCTTGCAGTAATTGTAGCCCCCAATACAACCCTGGTTCCAGGAAATCCAGACACTGTCAGGGAAAATTAAAGTGAGATGGGCTTTATCGTCTCCCGACAGATCAATCTACTTGAGAAATACCTCTCACCTGATAAGGAACAGGTATAACTGATGCAGGAACTCCTGCTGGTATGTATCTGAACATCTCTGTGAGCTACAACATGTAGCCTCCTCTTTGCCTTTATTGAAATGTAAAAGACTTATGGAGGTTCTGGCAGTGATTAGGGCTAATTAGCTAGATGTAGTCATGGGTGTGAAGCAAGTACTGGGTTCCTTGATACTCATTTATAGTTTTGGACCAAAGAAGTGGTGGCTACTCTGCATTGTTTGGATGTCCATGGGCAAACAGGTCCGTAGCTTGACAGCAATGTCCTCCATTTCTGTCAAGGACAGCCCAGGTGAGCATGGGCAGGTAACTGGCTGCTCTAGACTAACACCTACCCAGCAGATTTAGCTTGCTGCTGAGCAAGGCCTTTGTGTTGCAAATGACTTTGGGTTAAGGCCTGCTGTGCAATGACTTTTCATAGAAATCACTAGAGGGTATTTTCTCTTTTCTCCCACAACAGTACAGAGTGTACTTTTTATTCCATTTTGCCACAGTAATGGCATTAACTTCTGGGAAAGCAGACAACATGAGCTCCAGGTCTGGCTTTCTTACTGACTAGCTCCTTGGAGAGAAGTCAGCTCACTTTAGCCATATCCATGAAAACTGCTGTGCCAAATAATTGAGGCCATCTGAAGCAGTTTGAATACCCTGTTCTCATGCACTACATCATCTAGCAGGGTGTGGAAGGTTAATCCATGTGTCTGTTCATGTGTTCAACTCACTTAGCTATGCACAATTTGGTCCAGGCTATGCTATTCTTTATTGAGTCTCATAATACAGAAAATAGTGTTAGTCTTGGTGTTTCCCAAAGGACTGCCAAAATGAACCCTCCAAAACAAACAGTACTTTTTCAAGCTATACTGTTGGGGTTGTTGCACGGTGCATGGCTGGCCCATGGGCTGTGGCTATGTGTTTTGTGTACCCTGACCTTCCCCTAGGGTTTCAAAGCTAATGCCAGTCATTATCTTTGTGGGCTCACAGTCAAGGTGACCCTTACCGAAGAGGACCTATGGTAACTGAGCAGCTAAACGCTGTTCTCACGTTTGGGTGCCCTGGTATTTATTGGGTGACCAGAGAAGATCCAAGTGAGAGCTGAAGAGCCCTGCCTCTTCACAGGCCAAAACTGGAACAAGTGCTGGATGAACAGAGAACAAGTGTGGGGTAAGAGCTGATGGAGGGATGCAAACAGAAGGGCAAAACCACGGAGGCATATTACTGGGCAAGTTGCCTTATTTGCTGTTCCTTGTATGCACATATTTGAAGTAAACATTCAAACTCATCCATAGATTTATGCTGAAGGAATCAAAGAATCACAGAATGGTTTGGGTTGGAAAGGACCTTAAAGATCATCCTGCTTCAATCCCCCTGCCTCAGGCAGGAACATCTTCCACTAGTCCAGGTTGCCCAAAGCCCCGTCCAACCTGGCCTTGAACCCTTCCAGGGAGGGGGCAGCCACAGCTTCTCTGGGCAACCTGTGCCAGGGCCTCACCACCCTCACAGGGAAGAATTTCTTCCTTAGATCTGATCTAAATCTGCTCTCCTTCAGTTTACAACCATTACCCCTTATACTATCCCTATACCTCCTGATAAAGAGTCCCTTCCTGTAGTCCCCTTTCAGTACTGGGAGGCTGCTCTAAGGTCTCCCAGAGCCTTCTCTTCTCCATGCTGAACAACCCCAACTCTGGGCTGGAGCACCTGGTTATTTTCGTGGCCTCCTCTGGACCCACTCGAGCAGGTCCGTGTCCTTCTGATGTTGGTGCCCCCAGAGCTGGACACAGCACTGCAGAGGGGGCTCATGAGAGCAGAGCAGAGGGGGAGAATCCCCTCCCTCGCCCTGCTGGACACATTTCTCTTGATGCAGCCCAGGACACGGTTGGCTTTCTGGGCTGCGAGTGCACATTGCTGGTTCATGGTCAGTTTTCCATCCACTGATACCCCCAAGTCCTTCTCCTCAGGGCTGCTCTCAATCCACTCCTCGCCCAGCCTGTGTTTGTGCTTGGGATTTCCCCGATCCATGTCCAGGACCTTGCCCTTGGCCTTGTTGAACTCCATGAGGTTCACACGGTCCCACCTCTCCAGCCTGTCCAGGTCCCTCTGATGGCACATCCCTTCCCTCCAGTGTGTCGATCGCACCACACAGCTTGGTGTTGTCAGGGAACTTGCTGAGGGTGTGCTCAGTCCCACTGTCCATGTCACCAACAAAGATGTTAAACAGGAAAGGACATCCTTTCTTCATTGCTGATGAATCAGGCACCATCCTTTACAAGTAGGCAATGGGTCTGACAGATCTGTGTTGAGCATGTCGGGCTGAGTTATCAGGCCTTTAACTTCCCTTATTTTAACAAAGCCTCTTGCCTTTAAAGAAAAAAATCCTCTGTCAAATTATCCTTTCCAGGTAGATGGAGGTAATGACACAGACTTACATTGCCTGTTCAGATCAAATGGCAGCCTGCTGAGAGAAAAGAGGGAGAAAAAAAAAAAAGTATTAAACCCCTGTGGGGTTTCTGAAGTAGGCACACATTATGAGTAAAGCATTTAATGATCACTCAAGCAGAGGTTTGGGAATCCTTTTTTTTTTTTTTTTTTGTATGGGCAGTTTTGATCTCAACTATGCATAGTTTTGGACCTTGATGCTACCAATTACCTCTGTATAATATGGATTTAAATTACTTGCCGCACTGTTTTGCTAGCTGAGGGCATCCTTTTTGCACATCCAAAAGTGTGAAAGGTAACACAAAAATTCAGCAAATTGGCCCTTATCCTTTAATTCTTCTGCTTTAAAAACACCACAAGTCTCAGCAGGCTTTATGTACTAAAGACTTTTTTTTTCCCCTTTGGATTTCTGATTCTCTCACTGCTTAGTTTTTGAAGACAAACTCTTTAGGTGGTGACACAGAAATGAATTGCAGTAGAAATATTGCAGATGAGAAAAATGAAAGTGATTCTGACTTCAGGTGACTATTTTAATATTTAATAGAATAATATTTACTATTTTATTCTGATTTCAGGTGGGTGAGTATTTTAAGACATTTGGGGAGGGTTTGTGTTTTATGATGCATGTGTAAAGGCCTGATGTAAAGCAGAAATACGAGGGTCTTTGTATATGATCTCATTGTGACTACTAACTACAAATGTTCATATTTCTAATGTAAAAAAAATCCTTTTTCTCATCATATAGCACTTGTAATGAAATCTTTCTCAATAGACAGATGAAGCGCAGGAAGCATTCACAGGACTATCAAAATAGAAAGCTTGAGAAAGTTTTCACTGAAAAAAATCTGTGCTTTTTCTATTCAAAACTATTATTGGACAGTGGGAAAGAAAACAAACACCTTCCCCCTAAATTGATGAAATTATGCGTATTTTTAAAAATGGGCTGTGATTTTGGTCTCACCTTTTATAATAGGATTTTCAGGAAACAGATTTAGACCTAAGTGTTGTTGATGTGAAGATGACACAGTTTCTCAGGAAAGATGAGAATAAGGTGCTGGAGACCAGCACTGCTGGGCCAAGTTCTCTCTTCTTGATGCACTTTGCTCCTTGTTAAAGGCAGTTTCTAGCATGCCTCTACAGGTTGTACTGGTTTAAATACAACAGGGAAAAATTGGCAGAGGTGTACAGTTTGCTTTTGATTTTAAAGTAGTCTAGTTAAACCCAGTGCCAGCACTTTGGGCAAATATATTTAAACCAGTTAACTCTAAAAATCAGTTTAACTAGCACTGATACTGTACCGAATTACATTAAATCAGCATAAGTGAGAGTTTAACCTGGTTTATCTATGTCTGCTTTGGCCTTTGCACCAGTTTAACTGGATTTGAAATGCTGTGCTAGCCAAATGAGCTTGCCCTCACAAATTTTATTCCATGGAGTTCTACTGACTTTCAAGGAGTTGTTCCCAGCCTGTCTATGGCTGTGTCTGAGTGCCAGTCAGCGATACTTGCTGGGGGTCCAGCCCTGGCTGCTTCTGCCACTGCCTTTCACTCTCCCAGAGACTGCAGAAGCCCAGCACAGCTCAGCAGGAGGAGTCTGCATGTCTTACTGCAGTGGTCTTTGAGAAGCAAGACCCAAATTATTTTCCACTCAGAGAACAACTCTCTGGTCCTTGGGAGGAGCCACTCACATGTAGTCTGCCGTCAGCTCTTCTGACCTTGCCCTTGGCCTTGGATTTGTCTTTCTCAAGGTGGTAGTTTTTGGAGTCATATTAGCTCAGGAGAACCTCGGCTTCCAGTTAAAGAAAAGGCCAACTGCCTACCTCTCAGCTTGTAAATACACCACTTCCAAGGGTGACTGGGTGTTACGGGCCAGAAGACCAGTTTAGAGCATGTCAAATCCTCTCTAGGCCATGGGCCGAAGGTGAGAGTCCTCACACCTCTCTTCTCCATCTTGCAAATGCCTTCTCCATCCTGAATATCCCTGAATACCTCTCAAGACCAGGGAAGAGTAACCGTTTGTCCCTACAGAGGCAGTTGTGGTCCTTGGACACCCTCTGTTTGGACCTAGGAACATATGCCTTGAGCACCAAGCTCAGCCTCTGACATGGAAATCTTGAAGGCTATTCTTTTGATGAAGAACCAGAGAGAATGACTTAATCCTCAGTCTAGGCTTTTTTTTTTTTTTTTTTTTTTTTTTTTTTTTTTTTGTCTAAAGCCAAGTCAGAATGACATTGCTCTTGCAGCTTCTGTTTGCGCCACTGCTGCTGTTGCTAACCAGTGTCATGAGTTAGTGTCTGGAAAGAGGAACATGTGAAAATCAAAACAAGGATATTGAACAACAGAGATTGTCCAGTTCCCCCTTGGATTCTTCTGTTACCTATCCAAATATGGCAGAGCTGAAGAAAGGGAGGACTAGGAATTAGTGGATGATTCATTGGAGTAACACAATTCATTCAGGAGCCGCAGCTGCAGAATTAATCACCTTCAATTCTGCTGATAAAACCACCCTGGGACTGACAGGGTTTCAGATTTTGTTCCAAACCAATGACACAGTCTTAGAAACTATATTATAAAATACGAATTCTGCTTATTTCTCCTGGGGTATTCATGTAACAAGGGGGCTCATTTTCAATCTGAGAACTCAAAACTTTTTCTAAGAGAAGCAGATGCAAATCTTGCAGTGAAATGACTAGACCTGGCAACAGCATCTTGTGTGGGGCAGGCTGCGGAGAGCAAGGCTGTCCTGCTGAGATGTGGGGTAGCTGGCCTGTTCTTACTCAGAAAATAATTTTTGGATTCCCTCTGAAAACATCTGGTTGCCACTGGCTGTCTAGCAAAGCTCTGCATGTGAACTGACAAAGCCTGGAGAAATTATCTCGCTGTCTGTGGCTGTTGATTTTTATGTATGTCAGAGATATGCCATGTGCTGTTCTCGTGACAATCAGGCTAAATGGTGATTCTTTGAAAAAAAATCTATTTGCTATACGCACAGCAAAGCAGCAGTTAAATTTCCATGGGTTTTATCCCTCTTGGACATTTTCCATCTTAAATGGGAGCAGGATTTCCCTACCGTTACACTTTTGAGCTGCTATGTGTAGGGAGCTTTTGCTGAGAGAATCTTGTCTGGTTTATTTTCCTGAGTGGGGAGAAGGAAACCCTTTGATTTGAAAGCAGGAAGGATAAAACTGCACCTTATGGGAAACAAAGTTCAAATGCCATGCAGGGTAGGCAGAAGCTGGGATTAAATCCTGAGTAAATGTGTGAGGGTATCACTGGGAGGTGGAGGGAGCTGAGGTCTGAAACAGGGAATGTGTCTTGGGTGGGCAAAGAGATGGGATATGGGATGGCAGCTGGGGAGAAAAGGAGAATGGGTGACAGATCGGTCTGCAGAGAAACTGTGCAGCTGGATAAAAAGAAACTGGGGCAAAAAATGAGGCAGAATGAAAAGAGCATGGGTAGAGAGGGGCTCTGTTATCATAGACCTGGGAGGGTGAAAAAATGTTGATGAGATATTTGGTATGGGGATAACGGGTAATATATGCAGCTGGTGGAGCAAATAAATGGGACAGAGATGTTCCTATGAGACTCTATATAATCCCTCCATGGGTACTGGAAACTCTCACTTAAATGCCACCTATCTTTCCATATTCAATGCTGAAAGCTTTTAAATAAGTCTTCTGCCACGTAGGGAGAGAAAGAGTGATTAAAACTTCTAGTCTTTTAGTCTGCAGGCAGGAATTACATTCTCTTCCCGAATTTCACAGTGTATGAATGCAAAAGTCTAGAAACCTTCTTCAAAATTAATTCATGTCTGTTTGGTTTTGGTTTTGTTTTGTTGTTTTTTTTTGGTTTTTTTTTTTTTTTTTTTGTTTTTTGAATAGCAGCATTGACTGCTTCCTCTCCTCTTCAAAGGAATACACAAATAGTTGGTGTGGGGGAATTTTTCCAAACTGGGAACTCCACTGAGTCAGGTGTCAATTTTTTGCCTACTTATAGAGATATCAATCTATGTTGCTGCTCCCTGCTGTCAACTAGAGATCCCCAGGCTGTGATTTGAGCAACATTACTGATGGCAGAACCATTTTAAATGGTACTTGTAGGCCAGAAGAATAATAATACAAATTATGAGAATTTTAAGTGAAGATATCACAGATGAAGGAATTGCAAAAAGCAGTCACCAGGGCTGGGACGCAATAGCAGCTCTGCCCAACGTGCATGCTGCACGTTAAATTGTGCACCCCACAGTACCTTGGAAATCATTGCTGTAATCACAGGAAATGGTGGTTCACAATGAGGAAGAGCTGTGTCTCCTGATAAACCCTTCTCCTTGGGAGCTGTGTAGCCAAAGTCCTTCAATCTCCTGAACCTCCAAGCTTCTTTCTCGGACTTGATGAGAATTCAGTCTGAAAAGGAGAATTTATCTAATTAGCTGAACACATATTTTAACAGCTTAAGCAATACCAGACCCTTCAGTTGAAAAATAACTGAACAATGCTGACTGGAGAGAAAATGTCTGCACAGCGCTGGGGAGCTAAGCAGAGCTGGGGAACCCAGACACAATTGCTCATGGTTTTTGGAGAGGGTTATGTTAGTTTGGATGAAGAACAAGACAGAAGAGTCATATAAGCACTGAGACTGCATTTGTAGATATTAATTTGCAGCTCTAGGAAGGAGTTAACAAGACATGAAAATTTCATTCCATTTCAAAAAAGAAAAATAAAAAACTAAATGTAGACTAATGGAATATTATCTCCAAGGGAACAAACTAACATGTAGTTGTCAATATAGATGCAGTTGTTTGTTCTGGCTATGATTTGGATTAAATCATTCTTGAAAGCAAGGCCAGTTTCAGGCAATAGAAAACCAAGCTGTGCATTCCTAGTGACCCCTAAATCTGATTGCGGAACTGTACCCCTGATGAAACTGATGACTTTACCTCCTAGAGAGTGTTTGGGACCTCCTCATTGGTCATCACCCTCAGTGGAATGACAATGCTACAGAAATCCTACCTGGTAAATCTTAGTAGGGCTATGCCCATAATGCAAATGCTAGATTAAAGTTCATGTTTTGCCACTGATTTGATGTTTGACAAATGACCTTTCTGTGTTTTGTTTTTCACTTTGCTAAATGGGATAATCACTCTTGCTCACCTCCCTAAAGCAGTTTGACATCCATGACTGGAAAACACTCAACAGAGCTATACAGAAATCTATCTACATAGAAATATTAGAGAAATCTAAACCCAACACAATAGTGTTTATCTTTAATTTCACCTAATGTGTATTTTGGGTTTAATTTAATTTTCTTTATGGCAATCTAACTGCAATATTGGCATAACAGGATTCATCTTTAAGCATCATGTTTGTTTTGGGGCATGCTTACATATTAGTATCCTGCTTAGGCACAGTGGAAGTATTGTTCCTTCGCCCTGAAAGATAAACTAAAAAAATATTATACATACAGATGTCATCTACCATGAATAGAAGAAAGCTTTGTATGACTCAGCAAAACAGCATGAAAGTCTCAATTAACACAGGTGCAATGAGAAATTGCCCCCATCCAAACATCAAATATAAACTTTGCATTGTGCCGAGGATGGATGAAACACAGAAATAAAAGCTTCAAGGTCTGATGAAAAGAAAACCAGCTTCCTCTCTCCCTGTGAGCTGCACACACCAGCCCTACTGAAGCTGCGGTATCTCAGGTGAAGCAGCATTGCCTAAGACATATATTTGCACACTAGGTATCAGTTCTTTAGAGCACGCGCTGTAAATAAAAGCTGTACATTTCGAACAGCAGAGGAGAATATCTAATTTTTACCCCTGGAAAAATAGAAATTACGTAGGGATGAGTCCTGCTGCTTACTCCATTGCATCAAATCACATAGCGTTTGTTCACTCATGAAAATGCAGTTCATTAGAAACCCCCTCTAACCCACAGAAGCTCAGGCTGTAAACGTAGTTTAGCGCTGGGTTTTTAATAAGTTGGTTTTGATTGTTTGTTTGTTGGTTGCTTTTTTTTTTCCCCCCAAAGCACTGTTAGCAAGCCTACTCCTCCGTTGAGCTATCCCAGCCATCTGCCAATGTGGGCTCAAAAGAACATTCTTCAGGGCCTTATCCAACTTGTATCTGATTCATTAAAGTAATTACTCTTGCTCTTAAGTCATTGCTTGGAGTTTGGCAGCTGCATAATAATACGGGACCTAAATTTCTAAAACAAGCTAATATTCTTTCATTTATTTCATCAAATCTTGAATTGTCTGAAATGACCGGGGGTCCTGGCTGTCCAGGTGTGAGCAGTCCCTTGTGTAGTACCAAGGAGCTTTGTAGTTGTGGCTCAGGAAAAAGACATGTGGAAAAGCCTCTTTCCTGGCTTATCTGGTCTGCTGGAGTTGGTGGTGCTGTGCTGATACAACAGGAATGGTGTGATTTTTGCTGTGAGTAATATGATGGCACCAGAATTATTTGGCATCAGTTATCAAGAGCATCCTCCAGTGTCCTGGGCCTTCTGAGTTGTGCTGTGACTTTATGTAGTGAGGTTAAAGCTCTGGGGAAATGCCATTAGTGAAATTTCTGAACTGGAAGATCCCTGTCACCCTAATGTCACAGCAGGCAAGGAGACGGGACAGAACTGAGGAAGGTTTCTTGCCCACTGTATTGTAAAGGGGAACATCCTGACAGACAGTGCTGATACACGGCGCCTCGTGAGCACAGGAACAGAGCCCTGATCCCAAAATCCAGCTCCCTGCAGCACCGTGGTCTCCCACTGAAATCCCAATCTGAAGAAAACAAGAAAGGGCCAAAGAGCATCATTTAACAAGTCTAGAATGAGACCCTTCACCCCCAGGGTGTTTGAACCCAAGGAGGGACCAACCCCGTCACCCACAGGGGCTGAGCAGGGCTGTCCCTGATCCCCGACACCACCCGAATCCCCCTGTGCTGAGATCTCCTCGTCCACCCTCCCGCTCCAGTTCCCCCTGGTGCCTGTTGTGAATACGATGGAGCGTGGCGGAGATTTAACTCTGCATTCAAAGATTACCTCCTCTTAGTTTCCTAATCCTGCAGGAGGCAAAGTGGAAGACGAGGCGGCATTAAAAAATTTCCGCTGCAAATAATCTAAATCCAGGCGGCTCTCGAATGTCTAATTTTACCGCACCTTTCTTCACAGCGTTTATGAGCTTTTGCCTATTTATAAAGGCAAAGTTTGAAGGACGCCTCGTAGTGCTACAAATTCTCGTGCTGAGAGTTTATTCTGCAAACTGCACAGTCCTGGGATGGAACACCCATCCCTTTTGTACCCGGGAAAATAAACGAGCGTGTCACACTCTCTGTCCCCTCAGATCCTCCGCTGTGTGTGTCCAAAGCCGTCACGTCCCCCGCTGCTTGGGTAACCCCCATCCCCACCGCTGGACCCCGACAAGGCCAAGGCCTGCGCGGGGACGTCCGCCACGGCCCCTGGCCAGGCCGTTCCGCGGGTGTGAGGGTGACTGACGGGGTGTGGGGGGGACCCGCCGCCCGCCCCCAGCCGTGGGCAGG